>NW_005187562.1:177600-230781 GCF_000239375.1 Pundamilia nyererei
CCACCCACCCTCTGCAAAAGACACTAACATAAGGAAGTCAAGTTTTTCAAAGAAATTTGGTAGACGTTAGAAGGCAGCAAGAGACTTTTTGGTGGGATGTTTCCAGAAGATTTTTGTGACTGAGTCGAAAGAATGCCAAACTGTCCAGATCATCCGGGCATTCTGATGAAAACAGACCTCTTGGGGCTTGGGAATTTATGGATACGCAAACAACTTTCACCCTTGTTAGCTGAAATATATTTTCCACCCAATAATAAATGCTTGACCACAATTATTACCCTTCTATACTACTTTTTGCTTTTGGAGGGTTATACATATGTATTCCCAGGAATAAAAAAAAAAGACAGATTTATCTTTCACTTTCCCTTTGTAACTATCTCCTTGACATGCACACACAAAGCAGTTTCAGTGATGGACCGTCTATTTATTCTTAGACATATTTGCATCTCTTAAACCGTAAGTGCTTGCATCTGTGCGTTTACATGCTGTATCATCTGACCTAATGAGAGTAAGAGCATTGTTCCCCTGGGAAGAGGCTGCCCCAGTGATATGCGGCCCAACAAATTGTAAACATACTCCTGCGCCCTGCGTCAGCTATCTCACAACACACACAAGCGAATGCACGACGACAATGCGAGTGGTCTGACTTTCCTAACCTGCTCTAAATCTGAACCTTTATAGTAAACATCTCGGGACATCTGAACAAGCCTCTTATACGGGGATGGATGTGAATTACAAGGCTATATTTCACCGAGAGAAGACTTGTATGATTAAATGAGAGGAGGGGAAGACACAATTTGGTAACTAGGGAGGAAGAACAATAACAACAAGGCTGAATCATAAAGAAGTTATTTTGCTGTTTTGTTTGGGAGCAAGCCAGGAAGGAGAAGTGTTTGCAGCGAGCCAAGATGAAGAAGCTGGGCCACGGCTCACAATGCGCACGTGTTCATAAGCAAGTCATAAGTCAATGGGTATTAAAGCACACAAACAAACACACATGCGCACACGTACACACAGAAACTTTGAAATCTGCGATTGCTTTAGGCAACCTTATCTCATAAAGATGATATGTTGTTCTTATCAGTTTAACATTTATGCTGTATTGTGCAAAGTTTATAAGATGTAAATAAATTAAAAAGAGCTCAAGTCAGACCAACAATATTCATATATAAATTATCAGTCTGCTTAAAGGTCAAAGTCCCCACAGAATGCGACAGCATGCAGGCACCTCAGCATCCATTGACTAAATTCATTCATGAGTCACAAGAGCGACTGCAAACGCTCTCATTGATAACATAAACTTTCCAAACTTCAGTCTGCTTTTGTAATCCCGTTCAGAATTCCCTGGGGAGTGTTTACTGATTCACAATCCTTGGAGATGCCACTAATCCGCACGTCTTAAATGTCAACACATCATAAAAACTGACAAAGGTTGCACACAGCAGCAGAAAATTAAATTTGCCTCATTTTCCTTCTTATGAAAGCCAACCTTCCACAAGGTGGTGCCAAACAGCTTTAAACCAACATACAGTTAGTCTGCCTGGATAGGCAGTACATTTGTATGCGCTGTAACCCAGCCTATTGCAGGGCAGGTAGGCAGTCATGAAATATTAAATATTTGTGACATGCTTTATTACTATGCTTTATGCTTTATTAGTCATAGGTGATTGTGATTCCATGTACTGTTAAAGTGAGCTTTGTTAAGGCTTTTTCAGTGGTTCAGTACATTCATGTCACCTGGAGCAGTATAGGTACTAACAACCTTGTCTTTAACTTTTCAAAGATGGGAAAAAGGTCGTGTAATTATCATGTTTTTGATAACAAAATCCATGTAGGTTTACAATATCATAAGGCAATAAAAACAACAAAACAAAACTTTACAAAGAAATAGAATACGAGTTAAAAACCAACAAACAAACTGACACAAAATCAAAGAACACACACACTAACTAAAAGCCTCCTCAACCCAATTGGATCTAATTCTGGGAATTTAAAAGACCTCCATCCATGGTGACTGAGATGTCTAATCGAGTTATAGACACTGAGAAAGTCAGACTTGTACTGGGGGCTAAAGTCACTGACTGGTTAAAGAACTAATAGCAGTATTTTGGTGGTAAATCTGGATTGAACTGGAAGCCAATAAAATGACTTCAGTACTGATGTAATCTTTCCATGTGCATGTCAGGACTCTGGCTGCTGCATTCTAGATGAGTTTACGTCACCCTACTGATAATTTGGATAATACTGCACACAGAGCATTACAGTAGTCTAAGCTGCTTGATATAAATGCATCGGCTACTTTCTCAGAGTCAGTTTGAGGTAAGAATTTTCAGAATTTTCATATATTTTTAAGTGGCAGAATGCAGTTCTGGTGACCTTATTATTATGACTATCAAAGCTAAGATCGCCATCCAAAATCATGCCAAGGTTCCTGACAAGCTCATGATAAACTCTCTGTCTCTGACTGTTTGGATCAACAGTGTGTCTGTGTTCACCCCCCCCCCCCACACACACACACACTTACACACAAAGCTATATATTAGGAGTTCTTATTAAATTTTTGTTTTTCATTTTTTTGATGGTTTATAGTTTTTTCAAAAAAAACTGTATTATTGCTGCACAGTTGTTTTGCAGTGTTAGTATTATTTATATATATATATATTTTTTTTTTAAATGTAAGCAGCTAGGTACAACTTCGCAACAGAAATATATAGGCATTTGAAGTTCCCCCAGGGATCAATAAAGTATTCTGATTCTGATTCTGATTAAATTATATTTTATTTTACGATCCGGAAGTTGACGTTAATTTAGCGCCCACTAGGAGCGGCTTTATTTTGTAAAACAGAAGCGGAAGGTGTCGTGTTTGTTACTGCTCGTTTGTGTGCGGAGGAAGTGGTTTGTCCACAAATTTTACTATTATCCGCCTTATTTGTGTTTTGGAATAACATCACAGAAAAAGCGAAAGCGGTAGCTGGATTCTTAAAATACAAACACCAGCCATTAACTTGCTTTAGACAGCTAGTCTGCTAGTTAGCATAGCTGACAACTTTTCATTCATTGCTGCCTGTGTACTCTTCTTTGTTGCTAGCTAACGGAAAGACCTCTTCACAACATTAGCTAGCTGAGCAGTTGCGAAATGTCGTTACCTCTTTGTTTTGCTTACAATCCCATATTACTGCAGTTATTAGCGCAAACACCGACTCAGTGCATGTAGTTATGTTGAATTAGTTGCCGATTAGCTAGCAACATTTCCTCAAGTAAGCTTATCAGTTTCATGAGCTATAACGCAGTTTATAATACAAAGCAACGGTCTATACATTAAACGTGTCTATAAGTAACGAATTATTGACGTCGAGGGTCATATTTTGCTGTTACTTTCTTGGTTGTTAGTAGCAGTGGAAAGTAGCTAACGTGTTAGTCTGTATCGGTTTTTGTCGGGAAATTAGCTGGACGCTCAGCTAAAAGAATAATAATTGACAAAATAATATTTTCTTGCAGATATCTGAGTGATTCGTGCTTTGAGACACAGTCAAGTCTTTCAAGTGGAGGAGAACACCTTGCGGGCGAGGAGATAATTAGATGGTGGTGTGCAACTGAGGTGATAACCAGTCTTCTTAGCATTTTTACTTACACTAACATACTAACTGGACTCATGAATTCAGCAAACACAAAATACATCTGCAAAATTCTGATATAGAGCAGGCACCGCAATACATATTTTTATTAATGAATGAATACATATTCATTCGTGTAGTGCAATGCCCCTTGAAGTATTTCTGATTTTAAATTTCAGAAATATTTGAAAAATGGCTTCATTTGGGGTTTTTTTTTTTTGTTTGTTTGTTTTTTAGCCCATCTTGTCTCCTTTCCCATCGGTGCAATAATGGTGAGGGGTGGCATTTTTCATGAATAAGTGAGAAGAAAAACCTCTGTGGTCCTCTTGCTGCACCACACACTTCCCCATGGATTCAAGCAATGATGAGGCACTTGATATTATTATCACCAATGTGGTGGCAACCTTTCGGACTCGGTGTCACCTCAACCTCCGCACCATTGCCTTAGAAGGAACAAATGTCATCTATAAGCCAGAAGTAGGGGTAAGTGTATTGTTATTGGTGAAACTAGAGAATGCTGCATTCATGTTGAAACAGTTAGAACCGAGACATGAAATTGTGACTTCTCTTTTTTTGTCCTCAGAAAGTCCTGATGAAGCTTCGTAAACCAATGATAACTGCTTCAATCTGGTCTTCAGGGAAAATCATCTGCACTGGAGCAACAAGGTAGACTGACACTCATAATGCAACATGCATACACACATCTATACCTAACTAAATGTCAGATTATTTGCTTCTTTTGGCCTCAGAAGTCTTGCTACTTAATTTGTGGGGCTGTACTGCTGCGTCCCCCATCATATGCAACTAATGCAGTTAGCATTTCTCTCACATGAGAGCTGAATTACTAGTCCCCCGAATGAAATTTAAAAGTTTTGATTTAATTTAAAAGTACAGAGTAAACTAAATACTAAATTGGTATAACTATGTTTCAATTTATCAGCAGTGTAGAAATTTCAACAAGGGTTTGAGCTGTCACTTGGGAAAGCATCATGCCAAACTCAAAAGAAATCGGGTCGGACTTGAGAAAAAGAATTGTTTATGCTCACAAAGCAGGAAATGAATATACAAAGTTATCACATTGGATATCATCAAGAAATTCAAAGAAAGCCACAGAGTACTTACACAAGTGTGGCAAAGGTAGGAAGTAAAAGATTGCAAACACTCTGGAAAGAAAAGTCGTGACAGATGTGTCTAAAGACCAACTCCAAAGACACTAGTGACTGACTTAGCCAAGTCAAGAATTGTGGTAACAAAGAAGACACTCACTAGGATGCAGACCAAGAAAAGCTCTACTTCTGCAGAAGAGACATCTTAGGGCAAACTGAAACATGCTAAGAACAACCTGGAGAAGGATTATACATACTTAAAGTGAATTTTTTGGTCAGATGAGATCACACTAGAGCTCAGAGACACTCTGTTTATGCTTGGAGAAAGAAGAATGCCATCCCCACAGTGAAGCACGGCGGTGGGAGTGCTGTGCTGTGGGGACGCTTCAATGTGTCTGGAACTGGGAAGGTGAAAGGAATCCTAAATAAGAAAGCTATGCGAAGATTTTGAAAAAAAAAACCTCAAGCATTCAGCAGCAAAACTGGGTCTGGGTTGCTGCTTGGTCTTCCAACACAACACCGATGTAAAACATACAGCGCTTCTGGTGTGGAACTACCTCCAGAAGACCAAAGTGAGCGTTACTGACTGGCCTGCACAAAGCCCTGACTTGCAGATCATTGGAAATCTATAGAATAAACTGAAGACCAAGGTCCATGCTCGCAGCCCATTAAATCTGAAGGAGCATGAGAGATTTGCTAAAGAACAATGGGCTGAGACTGCTCAGGAGACATGTGTGGGGCTTGCTGAAAACTCCAATTAATGACTGGAGACTGTTATCCAGCAGCATCCACGCAATTGAAAATTGGCGTCGGGAGGCTAATGATTTTAACCCTGGTAGTTTTTGTCAAATATTTTTATTTCTCTGTGCAAAGTCAAATAATATAAGCAGCCCAAGTAAAACTAGAATGTGCATGAATAATACTTCTGTCCTCATCTGTATTAGCCCAGTTTAGAGGTTTGGATTGTAAGTATTACTTAATTACTCAAAAAGATGTTAGTTTCTGATTATGGTTTGTATACCAAGGAATTCATTTCACTGAGTTATCCGTTCTTTTCTCTTCCTTCTTTTTTATTTTTTTTTTAAAGTGAGGATGAGGCAAAGCTCGGTGCTCGCAGGTTAGCACGCTGTCTGCAGAAACTAGGCTTCAAGGTAAGAATAATCACAGCAGCTGGTTTTGCATGGAAATACACAGTCAATCTGTTATTTGTTTAAACTCAGCCTACCTGAACATTGTCCCAACTATTAAGACCACAGAGTCCCCATCTTCTGATGGTTGTTAGTTACTAGCAGGGTAACGCACAGTGTCACAAAGCTCAAACTACCTGAAACTGCAGTTATCTACATTAAGGCCATAAGACCTAAACTGGATTTCTCCTTTAATTATTGGACCTAAAATAAAAAGAAGTGTAAACTCATAAATGCGTGTATTTTGTGTCTCATATGTTTATGCTGTCTGTTCAGGTGAGGTTTTCAGCCTTCAAAGTTGTGAATGTGCTGGCAGTGTGCTCCATGCCATTTGCAGTCAATCTTATAAACTTCACGAAGAATAACCGACCCATTGCCAGGTAATGCAGTGCTGCTAAGTCACAACTGTTGCAACATTAATTAAAATCAATGCCATCATTGTCATCGTCATTATAACTATCCTGATCAAGCTGTAGCATATGTTTATCCACAGTCTTATTGCTTTCTGCTGTTTTCTTTGGGTCGTTAGCTTCATGGTGTGATACCATATTGAAAGAAAATAGTGACAACTGTGATTTCAAGTCCTGACATGAGCAGCAATAATGTGCAAAGTGAACGGGGAATAAAAGTTGAATGTTTGCTAGTGGAGGATGACCTCTAGTGGTTAGAGTAAACCTCACCGCATTGAGTGCATGTACCTGACACTACAGTGGAGCAAGCAGGCTGAAGAAGTATGTGTGTGTGTGTACTCTAGTTGTTGGATTTGGATTACTGTTGTACATGCTATCTGACAGAATATAGGCTGGCATCTAAACATGCATCAAGTCCGTTACTCACAAAGCTGTAGGTATAACTTTGCCGATGTGCACACATGTACTAAAAACTTTTTACCGTTTACAGTTATGAACCTGAGCTCCACCCAGCTGCTACATACAGGATCAAAAATCTAAAGGCGACTATACAAGTGTTCTCAACTGGCAGCCTCACAGTTACAGGTATCTCACTCCTTACGAGGCTCAACACACACAGACACATTAAGTATCTTACACCTTTTTATGTACAGTTAAGAAGGCACATTGGCTTAAGGGATTGAGGTCATGTAAAATGAAAGCATTTTATAACTTGTTTCAATGAGGAAAGCGGTTTGTAAATAACCCAATTCCTCCAAGAATTTTACTCAAGCGAAATTGTTTTTTGTGCTTCCTTTCGTGTGGTGCACTGTTTGTCAGGCTAAAGTTGAAACCCAAGGCGGTCTTTTTTTTTTTTTTTTTCTTAAAGCTTCTATTCCAGTTCTGTTGTTTTTTCTTTGTCCTGATATATTTTTGCTGATCTTTTTCTGCTTTCACACCATCACTGGATGGCTTAGGACCAAATGTCCAGAACGTGGCCACAGCAGTGGAGCAAGTCTACCCGCTACTGTTTGAGTGTCAGAAACCCCGCTGCAAATGAAACGATACAAGACTAAGGACTCGAGCTATTGAGTACTCAAAACGGACGAAGAAGCACCTTATCCTTGGAATTGCTTGCTTTGGTTTCATCACTATGTGGCAACAGCCACAAACGTCTGAACTCATTCATAGGCTGGGCTTGGAATACCACACTTGTAACGTCCTAAAATGTCCTCGTTATTTTTTACAAAATTTTAACGTTGTTGTGGTTTTAACAGCCTAAACCTGCAAATGTCTTCCAAACTTAATATCCTTCAGCAGGCACCCGTCCTCCTCACCTGACAGTGAAGAGGCAGGAAGCTATTTGCTGTAGCTTATTTGCTTTTGGATGTCTCTGCATGGACAGTTAAAGACCATTTTGAAACTATTTAAGATTTGGCTATAGATATCTATATATGGCTATCTATATATGGCTATCTATATATATATATATATATAAAAAACCAAAAACCGCCGTCCAAGGTTTGTAAAAGTCCTGCACAGGTACTCTGTATTACCCGTGTTATTGCTAAAGGACAAAAACTGCAGACAGAGAAGTGGAATATTATCAGTGTACACAATGTAAGAGCAGGCCGATATGCAGAAACACATCCACTTACAACTTAAACACACCTCAAATTTACTTCCTTTTGTTCAAAATAAGGCACATTTCATTTCTTGTTGTTTCTTAATAGTTTTAAGAACATTTTGCAAATATGCTTGATGTATTTTAATGTTTTGACATGTTGAACACTTCTCAAAGGTTAAGAATATTTTCAGTTTTCAAGTGACGAGTTAAGCTGTTCATTGAACACAACCACTTGTTAGACAATATTGAGGAGATTTTTTTTATTAGCAGAGGACTAAGAAATCATTAAAACACTGTCCACAATTGCCAGTATACACACACACAAAGTAGCAAAAACATAACATGAAAAAGTAACTGACTCATAATTACAAAAGCAGCCACTCTGTGGAGTCGTACAAAGTTGTATGGCAGCACTAACACTTGTCGAAAAGGTTTCGTAATACATTCATGTGAATTCTTGAGGCAACCATGAGTGTTCGGACAGGCATAAAGGCAACATGTATGTATGTATGTATATAAATGCATCTGATAGAAAAAATGTTGATTAAAAGCTTAGACATGCTGTTTAAATGTGTGTATGATGGAGTACTTTTTGAACTAGTGTCAACTGAAAAATTGTGGCACTTGGATTTTTGTATTTTGTATAAAAAAAAAATAAAAGTGAACAGGCAACCAGTGGACTACTGTGTGGTGCGTTTGCTCCCCTTTGCATGACATTGTTTTTGTGTGTGTGAACATATCCCGAGTACATGTGGAGAAGGCACTTCCCAGTTGATTTGTTTTTTTGTTTTTTGTTTTCCCTAGAATGTCTTCCATACTGTCATTAACGACTGAGATTTCCATGTCAGGCTTTGCAAACGCACATTGCAACATTTAAAAGGTGATGTAAGTCAAAGTACAGGTTATAAAATGTAAATGTTTTACTCGTGCATAGGGCATCCGCTATAGAATTTGTATTCTTAAACTCATTACAGCATCGTACTAATAGAAAATAAAAGAAGGAATCGGTCTAAATCACAATTCATGCCAAACATGGCTCCTGAACCTCGTGATTTGCTTTTTTTCGCCGATTCTTTTTAAACATTCAGTAGCCGGTCTTACACAGCTAGCTGCGTGTTCCCATAAAATGCAAATGAGGAGACAAACAATTCCTTCCATATTTCATGTGGGTTTTGAACACACATCCACTAACATAACTGGTATGACTGGTTTGGCCCTTGTGTACCACGTTAAATATGACAATGGGCACCAATAAAATGACACTGTGCTTAGGAATAAGCTTGCCCTCCTCCAAAGAACAAGTAGCAGTTTGGGCTGTTAGTTTGATTTTAGTTAATATAATGCCAGATTTGCTAGATGAATTTTTTTTTTACTCAAAACGGAGAAAAAAATGTAAAAACTGATGGAAATCTGAGAAAAAGATTTTCTTTTTCTTGAATATAACAATTAATACTAGAACCTAATACTAGCTATGCTCATTTAAAAAAAATCAAAGGCTCCATGATGGGATCACATGTGGCCATCATCATCATCAAGAAGCAGCTGTAAGTACAGCCAATATAGCGACGTAGATGAGATGATTGTTGCTGAACTGCAGAGCTCCTTCAGTGACAGACTGCTGCATCCTAGATGCATGAAGGAGCGTTTCCGCAGGTCCTTCCTCCCTGCAGCTGTCAGACTGTACAATCAGAACTGCTCCCAACAAACATAGATGTTTACATCTGCGCTGTAACTGCAATAAGTTAATTAACCGATTCGCACTACAACCTGGTTTGCCTCTTACCTGTAGTTATTTTTATTTAATTTAATAACTGTACAGTACTCTGTTTATAACAACCATTGTCCTTAATGTAAATATGTAAGAAAAATTGTGTATGTTTCTGTTCCGTGTCCTGTGTACTGTTTGTTTGTATATGTGTCTTTTTGGCTGCTGTTACAACCAAATTTCCCCTTGTGGGACAATTAAAGGATTATTCTAGATATATGGATATTTTTGATTGTATATTGTCTTGATCGTTGCTCTTGACTCTCAGGACAGTTGTTGTGTAGGTTTGCTGTCCCTGATCAGGCTCTCTTGAGGCTGAACCGGCCTGGAAATTCTCACCTTAAAAGTCTTCCTGTTAAACAGGGAGTGGAGAAACAGAAGGTAAAAATCACTTTCACAAACCAGTTTACTAGATGTTGATGGCATAGACGTCGAATGTTCAAATTCAAATTCACACATACACTGTCATACACAGTACGATATGCAGTGAAATGCTTAGACTGCTCGTGACCTAAAGAAAAAAAGACTGAATAGGATAGGAAATAAATATGAAAATTAAAATGAAGGGTAAAGGGTAAATTTAGCTAGGAAGTATTACCACTCACTTCTTAGCTAGCTCTTTTGAGATCTCCTCCAGTGTGCGACCTTTGGTGTCAGGGACAAAGAGGACGACGAATACCAGCAGAACAAAGCTCATGGTGGAGTACAGGAACATAACATTGGGCACACCGATGTTTTCTTTAAAAAACAAAAAACGAAACAATTAATATAATGCAATACCATACTTGCTGCATAAGCAACCCCGTTTCCCAAAAAATTGAGACATTATGTAAAAAAATGAAATAAGAAATGATTTGCAAATCATCCAAATTTAATTTAAAAAGTCCAAATGTTGATACTGATGAATTTTATACGCATGTTCATTTTCCTTCAATAGACCAACAACACGTCCAAGCTATATACCACTATCTTACTATGAAACCTGGGATAACAATTAAGTTCCATGATTGCCCACAATGTTCAGGCAGCAGCGTATTAAAAGCAAAAACTGAAATTTGCACCATGAGTTCAGGAATTTGTAAGATCATATGAGTGCACTACAATATATGACATGCATAACTTGCACATCTTTGAATGGATTATAGCTGAGCAATGTATACAAGGACATCAGATGTTGCCATCTGGTCAACATCTACTTCAAGGAAGTTCTTGCTTATTTCAGCAAGCCATTGCCAAACCACGCTTAAACAAAAATCTTCGAACAGTATAGCGCAGTAACTCAGCTGATTAAGCAAAAATGTTTGACTGTTTGTGTTACCATAGCAACACTACTTGTCACACACTAAATAGCGCTACTACACCTCTGAGTGTTCCCTTTTTTTAATTAAATATTTACCTGTCAGACTTACAGACTGACTTACGTAAGGAGACAAAAGGTCCCTAATTTGCATGTTGCAGCAGTAATTCTACAGTTTGGAACTTGCCATTTAGCATGAATGGTAGGACTGCTTTGAGCTTTGTTTGTGTAGCCACCCTACATATGACAGGGAGCAGTATTTAAATGCTATGCTTACTTAAAAAAGACAATGTCAACACATACACATACCGCATTGTTACAATAGTATGACTAAAAAGTAAAAGAGTCCAGGAACTAAACTGGCTTCTTTCTTGCAGTCCAGACTTGTCAATCATAAAAAATACACACAAACATTTGGCATTTTAGGAAACCAGAGCAACAGGTCTGCAATTGCTTTGAACTTTTCTCATTTTTGACATTTGGGCAACACAGCGATGCACTGGTAACGCTCATAGTAAGGTTTCTTATTTAAAAACCTCTGGACGCTTCTGTTTCTTTCCACAAGGTTAACGATTTAAAGTCAAATTAGTCACAAGTATGAATATAAAAGTCTGGGTTTGTCTGTTTTCTGACATAATGAGAATTTGTCTAGGGTTTACCCTGTCTCTTTCTGTATGACGACTATGTATTTTAATTTTTACATGTTACTAATAAAGTAACATTTAAAATATAGCTGCATAACCTAGTTTAGGTTCACTATATAGGCAAATGTTTGGCAAACAATGCCAACCAGGTGCTAAAATAAAGAGATGCCAAAATGTGAACACTGACTAATTGGGTTAGGTGTGGTCTTGGGCTTGATCTTGGCAGTTCTGTTGGAGGATAGTAAAATTGTAAAAATGTGTTTTTTAATATGATTATCACTTATCAAACAGAAACTCTGTGTTAAATTATACAGAGTTTCTGTGAATTCTTGCACTAGTTTAAACATGTCTGGTGCAAATACATGTCAGTGTAGGCTCTCAGTCGTTCAGGCCATGGTAGTCTAAGGAGCTTGGAAAAGAAAGCGATTCGACTTTAAGTTCAAGTCTTTAAGTTTCTTAAAGATGTTTCACTTCTCATCCAAGAAACTTGTTCAGTTCTAAAACCAAATGGTTGAGAGTCCCAGGTATTTAAACCCAGCTGGAAATTTCTGTTGGGTTTGTTGATTGATCATGTGTCTCACCACATGAGGAAAGGTATGAAAAAAGGCGTGGCTCATTATCACCAGAGGTTGTAGGTGAAACCATTGTGAGACCCAATGAGATCACCTGATGTAAGATGTGAGTGGGGGTTGAGGCACCAGGGAAAGGATCTCAATGCGGCATTGTAGGTGGCAGAGAGTTGGTGTCGTGTAAGTATAGCTGCTGTAAGTATAGCACATACCACAACTAGCTAGAACCTACAATTTATAAATTATAAGTAATAAAGTACTCACCCGTGATGGTGAGGAAGGTCATGGAGATCAGCAGATTTGTGGCCCAGTTTACAGCTGACACCACCGACACAGCTCTACCTCTGACTCCCATCGGAAAGATCTCACTGAGAACGACGTACACCACTAAAAAGAGATAAAGGACAAAAAAAAGAGATAAAGGACAAAAAAAAGAGGGGTATAAGAAATTCAGTCTAACTCGTTTTATTTATATAGCACTACAAGGATTAACACTGGGAAGGAATGCCCTGCTGCTGGATGCCAAAAAATGTAAGTGTAGCAAAAATGCTCACACATGGAAGACTGTGTATAACCATTCCCTTAACCATTTAAGGTTAATGAGAGTTAATGAACTCTCACTGTCTTACCATAAGCTGACTATATTTGCTTTCCATCTCAGATTTTTGAAACCAGATGTCATAATCATTCATTAATTCAAACTTTAATAAGAGGAAAAACTTGACTTGAGCCCAGGAAAGTGTTTTTACCAATGCCGAAAACATTGGATTAACTTTCCATACACTTCTAAATAACAAGAAGTGGTTTTTGCAACCACGGAAGTCGTCCATTAGAAAAAATGCAGGTTTGAAGCAAATGAGTTAGCTTCACTTTTCAGACTCAGAAGCAATGTCCATCTTATATATCCAGTCTCTAGATAAATACAGAGACACTGCATGTGTATGTGAACCATAATGTACGGGTACTTACTTGGTCCAAGACTAATTGAGAAGGCTGCCACATACACCAGCAGGCTGATCAATGACGCCCACTTCAGTGAGGAAGACACTTCAACAAGAGTCCTTCTTCCTACTGATTCCCACACTGCATCATTCTCTGTTTTGAGCCCCTGCACCTGTTCAGTGTTCCACTGGTTTTCCAGGTGGGTAGACAAAGTGCCACTATTCTCAAAGTCTGTGAAGGTTTCGTTTAAATCCCATGGCATATGCGTGTTGTTTAGAGGGCTTTGGCTATTGCACAGGCTTGTGAGGTGAGTGTGACTTTGTAGAGTCAATGTACCAAGGGCAGCCAGCGACAATCCCATAGCGACAGCACCCACACACAAAAAGCTCTTGGGTCCCAATCGGTCGACCAGCAACACGGCAGGGATGGTACCAACTACTTTTACGACTCCGAACCCCGTGGAGGCCAGGGTTGCTGCAGCATCACTGTTGAAGCCAACGCTGCGGAGAAGTGGCGAAGCATAGGAAAGGATGTTGGGCTGTCCAGTAGCCTGCTGGAGGAAGACTAAGGCCACACCTATTAGGAGCCGTGAACGCAGATTAGCTTTGGCACTGAAAAGCTCCAAGAAGCTATGCTCTGATTCTTCTTTCAGTCCAACCTGGATATCCCTGAGCTCCACTTCCACACGCTCCTTACTTACGCATCTCATTCTGGCCAACACTTTCTTCGCCCGCTCCACTTTGCCCTGAGCAACGAGGAAGCGTGGACTGGGTGGGAGGAATATGAGCGCACCTATTTGCAGGAGTGCTGGAGGAATTACTAGTCCAAATGTATAGACCCAGCCATGAGGTACGGTAGCAAAGGCGTAACTACAGCCGAATCCCAGCATTACACCAACAACCAACATCAACTCGTACAGCGTCACCAGGAGACCCCTCCTCTCCCTCGGTGAGATCTCTGCAATGTACAAACAAGCTGCTGTCCCTGAAAGAGATGTTCCCATGCCCACAATTACACGGCCAAGTGTCAGTGCAACAAAAGAAGCCACAGCGATGAGCACAACGGTGCCGCCAACTACTAGAACAGCACTCAGGAGCAAAGAGCAGCGTCGGCCGTAGCGATCTAAAAATGTTCCTCCGGCCAGGCAGACGAGGAGTGCACCGAGCAGGTGGGAGCTGACCAGCAGTTCCTGTTCCCTGCAGGAGAGAGAGAGGAGGCCCCGCAGCTGCAGCAGGACCCCAGAAGTCAGCCCCATTTCGTAGCCCAACATCAGGCCGCTCAGAGAGGCCGCTATGGCTGCAACCACCACCAGCCAGCTGCAGCCTGCAGAAAGGGACAGAAATACAGAGAACACAGTGAAAGAATGTATCTTAAGATGATAGCTATACTGAATTAAGCGCCAAGTGCAAGTTTCCAATCTCCTAGCTTCACTTTTCGTCCCAAAAAAACAAGACCAAGATTGTAGGTTAACCCAGCAAGTGGGCCTAGTTTTATTGTGTTGTGTTTTTCGAACATTATCAGTAATACAGAGAAATACAGAGAAAGGGTTGTGGGCTACATAAGGTAAGAGGTGCATCTAGAGCAGGGGTGTCAAACTCAAATACACAGTGGGCCAAAATTCAAAACTGGAACAAAGTCGCGGGCTAACATTAATATTTATTGAAATATATTTATTCCTCCAGATATAAGAATGAATCTTTCCTTATGGACTCAAACACGTTTTGCTGAAAAACTAAATATGGAACAAGCAAAGCTTAATACTAAACAATATATATATATTAGCTGTATAATACCAGTAGGCCAGCTCTAATAGTAATTTTGTATGGCTTCGTGGGCCAAATGTAAGTAGGCTGCGGGCCAAACTTGGCCCGCGGGCCAGAGTTTGACACCTATGGTATAGAGTATCCTGGTCCTCTTGTCCCACATTCTGTGACAAAGTTCCACATTTGGACTGGCTCAAGACAATGCCGCTCAACAGGGAAAATGGCATGTAAGAATGAAGTCACAATATGTGTCAATAATGCCTTTTTTGGCCTTAGTAACGTGTCCCGACATCATCCCTGTTCATTCTAGGTGGGATCCATGACAAGGCTAACAGTCATTTACACTCATACCTACAGTCAGTTTAGAAATAAATCAGCTAAACTAACACACATCCCTTTGGAGTTTCAACATACAAAGCCAGATGTTTCCTGCACAGGTGCTA
Organism: Pundamilia nyererei; assembly: GCF_000239375.1. Taxonomy (NCBI): domain Eukaryota; kingdom Metazoa; phylum Chordata; class Actinopteri; order Cichliformes; family Cichlidae; genus Pundamilia; species Pundamilia nyererei. The sequence continues at coordinate 192,947 of NW_005187562.1, forward strand.
ATCACTGCACCCCCATGCCATCGCCAGAAACAGCCATTTAGTCTAGAATGGAGGAACAGGTTGAACCTTATTTGATTGGCCACAAAACGGACTCTGCCCCAGGTAAAATGCTTTTACAACATGTTACCCAATTCCTAAAACAGCTTCCAGAACACATGTATCTGCCTGTAAACCGGATAAGATTAAAAGTTTTTATATAGCATTTGACTACCTCAAAAGATTAAAAACTCACTTAAGGTGATCTGATACCATCGAATGTTTTCTTATGCAAGGACACAGTGCTGTGGCTTCATTTATTAAAGTTACAGTGTGTAAAATCTTACCACTAGATGTCTGTAGACTGTAGACTGCAATCAACTGAACTGTTTTCCTATCCCTCCCAATTCAAGTCCACCATCCTAGCTATGGTGGCCACAATAGAACAAATGTCTCTGATTGCTGTTCAGTTGTAGTGAGTGTGAATGTAACAGTGTTGGATTCGGACACTTAGCAAATAAACTCTCATACGATGTGTGAATGTAATCAAACTGTTTGCCAGAGGGACCGTGAGATACTAATGCTAATAACCAGCAGTTGACGGGGGTGTAGTCGTGTTAGGCTGTCCTGCCAAAACACAATTAGAAGGGACGACCACTTTATTCAGTGTGGTGGAATGACATGGCTACTTCCACAAATTGTTTCTGTGTATTTTTAATGTATTAATTCTAAGTTTTTGCAAATGTATCAATTCATAATTTATACAAAATTAGGATATATAATTATAAACTTACCTATAAATCTTAGTGAGTACAATATTATTTTTTTCGATTAAACAGATTAACCTCTGTATCTTTAACAAAGGCTCATGAGAATTTTATGTATACTTGATAATATCCCTTAAGCAGCTACAAGCAACCGCTGGTCCTTTTTATTTGGTGGTTATGGCCTGTTGCAAAGACTAGTAGGAAATATTAACATGTTGAACTAGTATGTCCTAGACATGTTTGATCTGAAAAAGGTTTACTTGCAAACTAATAAATAGTTAAACATTTAGATTTAAAAAAATAACTGTATTCGAGAATGGATGCCATCTTCTTAACACTGCTTTGTTGTGCCTCACATTTAAACAGTAATACAAACAACCTGTATGGATCAGAATCAGAGTGTTGTAATATGTTCTTGTTTATAACTTGTCAAGCTCATATGCAGGATTAAGAACTTGGTAAACAGAGTGTGGAGGGGCAGTAGATGATATTGCGTAAGCTAATGCGGTACTGTGTCCATTCACCTTCCACAACAAAAAAACTCTTAAGTAACAAATATTCAGTCAAGTCAGGGTTTACGAAGAGTCCTCAGAAGGTTCACCCGACCATGAAGTCAGTTTATTAGTGCTGACTGTGTGGAATTAGTGGTCAAGGATCAGAAGAAGAATGAAGCAATCTGGTAAGGCTGTGTGTTTGTGAACATGTGCTAGGAGTGCTTCACGTTGACTAATAGATTATGGTTACAGATGAAAGGGGAAGAAGATGACTTTAGCATTATCTTACATAATGCATCATTAGTTATATTACATTAGGTGATAATATCCCTGCACCTGTTATTAACTGTACTTTCTAAAGCCATAAACACAAATGTGTATCTAACGACCACACTAGTGAGAGCTTTTATTAGATATGATTACATATGATTTTATTACACACGATTCAAGGAAAGCTAACACAGCTGCAAACTATTAAATGCTACGAAGTTTGCTTTGACAGTTCAGCTGCAACCCCAGCACTCAGCCTCATATCAGTCATTTCCATTAAATGGTTGTCTAATAATAGGATTTTATGTCATTTGTTAGCATGTCACAGCCTGTGATACCTTAACTCAAAATTCACACTGGCGCACTTGCTAATACTGTTCTAGAGAACAACCCCACTTTTTTTTTATTTGAAACAAGGAATTGTTTATTTCCAACCATGTGCTAGCCTACCTTAGACGCACAAACACACGTTTACTGTGGCTGGAGGGTCCACCACTGGGAAATGTTTTTTGGCCTACCGTGACCTGTTAGCTGTCCTTATCTGACTACCAATGAAGTCCATGTACAGCAGAGCCAGTGCAGTGAAAGCAAAGTGTTTGCTTCTGCATCCAGGTCAAGTGTAAGCCTGGCAGTACCACACTTCAGTATCTGATTATCATAAAATGCACTCTTTCCAACATGTAGTGAAGGCAAATAGCAAGGTGACTGATGTTTTTCCAAACAGTGGGTGGGCATTATGTGAAGAATTTGTGTCACATTTTTGGCACATAAATACATCGTGACTGAGACACAAGAAATCAGACATCAGCACCTTTTGGCTTAATCATAAATCACTGTTCGAGAAGCTCAGCTCCGTAATCCTGCAATTCATTAAACTATTCTAAGAAGCGGGTTTGTCAGGTTATCTGGATGCTGAGCTAAACCTAGCTCCTGATTGATGCAAATTATTACTTGGAGAATCACTATATCTCAGTTTAGTGACTTATATTTCTAGCGTGTAGTTTAGTCACATATGAAGCTGACTGGGTTATGTTTTTAACATTATGGATGGATACTTGTGAAGAGCCCGTGCAACGTTTTTGCTATTGTGCAACCAAGGTCAGCATGACCAGGACTCAAGCATAAAAAGCTGTCATAAACATGTTTTGGCTTAATCATAAATGAGTGTTTGAGCAACAGCTAATGTGAAGAAGTTGCTCATGCAGCAAATGCCTTTCTTTTGCTCCAGCTTAATAATCATAGGATTCATGTATCCATTCTAAGAAGCAGGTTTGCAGAGTTTTCCAGATGTTGAGCCAAATTATTACATCTCAGTTCCACATCTAGACAGTATTCCTTGAGCAATCATCTACATCTTCTTTCTCTAAGGGACAGCCAACACTGACTTTCACTATATGCATTCTTAGGGATTTAAGTGTTTAGCAATGTTCAGCAGAGAATCCCCCTTTTTTAAAACCCTATTTAGACTTTTAAATGACGTAAGATATAAGCTCTAAACAGAACATGCACATGCACACTTTTAAACCTGATAAAAGACAACATCAGTGGCTGTTCATACCTGGCTCTCTGGGTGAGGTCAGCTTTTGGTTCTCAGCTGAGGGTTTGCTTGGGAGGTAAGAGGTCATCCTCTTGGTTTCGCTGCTGGACTCCATCATTAACCGCCACTAACAATAGACCTACAAACAAGTACACACCAGCGTATTTAAACAAACAAATCATTGTGCAAAGGCAAGAAAAAATACAGCAGGTATTATTCATGTTGCACAAGGACAGATACATGAAATTCTAATTCACATCAACATCCCAGGCATCATTATAAAATATTTATTATACAGTAACATGAACAGATCCAGACAGAAAAACATAATTAATCATCAAACATGATCCCCAGTCACAGGTGAAGAATCAGCTGATGCCTCTTTGTGGCTCTGGCTGGGCGCACCCAGGTTTCCCTGTCATACAAACCAGCTGTGTGAAGCTCACCACGGACAGCTGCAGCTGGATCTGTAAGGGGCTGACGACTGTGTGGCATATAGTTGTTTAAAGCTGAAAGTGTTGCACGTGTTTTTTGAAAATCTCTGGAAATAGCTATAGAAACTGTGCTCTCTCCTTTACCTGTGACCAGATACTGCACTGTGATCAATGCTACTTCAATGTTGCAACAGATCACTGTTATAATTAGTGATACTACAGACAAAGTCCACGATCGCGTGTTTTTCCGCCTATATAATATACAAGAGTTGAGCTAAACCCTTGCAGTGCACTTCTGTAGAGGCTAGACAGCACTGAGTACCAGGAATCACAGACGTCTTTAGTGCAAAAGCCCACGGCGCTCAAATACGGGTGTGTTTATGTGCAAACAAACCGTTTTTGCTACCTAAAAGTTTCTTAGAGCACACATTTAGGTTGTAATGACAGCCGAGTGCAGTGACATTATTCCTACCTGGCGCCACAGGCTTTCTTTCTGCTGTTGGCCTACGCCCGAGTCTGTCGGTCCATTCGTTCTCGTGTCCACAGCTTCGCCGTCCACACTTCCAGAGTTCCCCGGACTCCTCTTTCGCTCGTGTTACTGCACGCTCTCGGCTTGTTTTTGCTCAAGTATTTGCATAACCCCGCACACTTATTCCCGCACTACCAATAGAAAACTCTCCTTAGCCTTGGACCTCCTATCGTGACCTCTTATTGGACCAAAGTGTATCTCCATGTGCCCCTCCTAATGAATAATGCACACCCGAGTTTCTGATCTTTCTTTGATATGACTTCCAGCTGTAATCACAGACAAATATGATGTAGTGATTTCAGCTGTGATTCCTAATATAAAGCAGGCTATAAAAAAATGCACCTGTATCAATAATGCTCAGTCACTCATAAAGGCACTGGATGCATGTGACAACAAGCAGTCCGGCCACCTGCTGTTTACTGAGTTTCCCATGCCCTTTTTCTTCGACTGCTTCAGTCACACCTGCCGCTCTTCACAGATGACAGAATGTGGCCTAACATGCCTGGGGAGCTCTGTTTGTGCTTGGCCTACTTTCACTGATATGTATTTAGATGGTCCGACCTATACGATCCAGTCTGACCTTTTTTTGAAACACATCATCTGATCCTCTTAGAAGTTTGCCAAAGGTGTGCACACATGCCTGCGCTCATAAGCTATGACAATATTTGAGTCAGCAAATACTGGACTTTTCATATCCTCTATTGAAAAGGGGGATATTTGTCATAAAGAATCTACCGTCTCATTTCCCGAGGTGCCTAATTTAACCAGTTATCTGATCATATAACCCCGGAATGTCAAACATAAGGCCAGAGAACCAGAAGCAGCCTTGTGAAGACTGCAATCTGTCTCAGGGGTGGCTTTGGTAAATATGATGGACAACATATATTTTGTACTTTTAAATGCCACATTCCAGACATTCAGACATTGTCACTCCCCAGTTAGTGCTTTCCACAAAATAACTGGAAAAACAGGATCTGTTTTGGTTCCTAGAAAGGTAGAATTATTCAGCTATCATTTGCAATACAGCATAATACTTTTTTCCCCGTTTTTTGCACTTTAAACAGATTCATGGTTAGAGCCTGATCCGTGTCTCTGTGTATGCCTTATTTTAGTGAGTCAAAAATGCACAACAGTGGCATTACAGATTAAAAAGTTTACAGGTTTGCTGTTGTTGGTGTTCAGTACTGCCATCTTGTATTGGTAACTTGGGGTATGTCGGTCTGCTTTGAAAGAGTGATGTACATTTTTTCCAGTAAATTAACAGATAATTTCTGTTTTAAGAGTGCAGGACAGTAAAGGCAATTACACATTTATTTATTTTATTCTTACAATTCGAAACTAAACATTCGTGCTAGCAGATTTTTTTGATTCACGACAGCACTATGCCTTTATTAAAAACTGAGATTTTGGATATGAGAAGTTCTGGCACAGGAAAATACATCATTACAACAAAAACAACCTGATGTTAACGTTTAAGTTCTTGGTCACTGTGTGGTTGCATTTCTAACAGCTCAGCAGCACTGAATCAGAAAAAGTGATGAAAAGCTGAAGAAGATGCTGCTATACCAAAACCAGTGAGGTAAATCTAAAATAAAAGTGACACTAAACACTAACTGTAAACTTTTGGGCTCCTGATACTTTTTAGAATTTAACAGGACACTTTGTGCACATCTAATCTCACCCGACCCTTTTGTCATTGCGGTTACATCAGGTGATGGCCTTGGACCGAGGGTTGTGAGTTTTCTGGAGTTTGGTTTCTTTTCTGCTTGAGTTTGATGTTAATGGGCCTTTAGTTTTGATTCATGTTCATGTTAGTCATTTATGCTTGGTTCATTGTGTTTTGCTATCCCTATGACTCCTGTTTTAATTTCATTCCTAAGTTGTTGGTAAATGGCCTGTATTTTGTATAGCGCTTTACTAGTCCCTAAGGACCCCGAAGCGCTTTACCCACACACACACACGGGAGGGCAAACTACATTGTAGCCACAGCCACCCTGGGGCGCACTGACAAAGGCACCACCGGGCCCTCTGACCACCACCAGTAGGCAACGGGTGAAGTGTCTTGCCCAAGGACACAACGACCGAGACTGTCCAAGCCGGGACTCGAACCGGCAACCTTCCGATTACAAGACAAACTGCCAACTCTTGAGCCACGATTGCCCCTATCTATCGCTCAGCAATAATCAGGAAGCACACCTATTGATAGTCTAAAGGCCAAAAGGTAGATGTTGTTGTGTAAACATATTCAAATACTATTTGTATAATGTAGCGTACAGAAGGTGTTATAGCAAAAGCACAAAATAAACAGAAGACTGACCCTTGTCTTAAATAGCTAAATGATAGATTGCATTATAATCTGTTTTTTTGTCTATTTAAGTCATGTAGTGTTGTAGTTGAATGGATAGCATGCATCCAATACTATTTTAAAGACTGGTCACATACTTTGACTTCGACAGTACTTTGACTGAAATCACTAAAAAGTGTTTTTTCATGCTACCTGATAAGTGAAGGGAAGAAAGAACAATATAACAGAAAAAAGTACAAGAAAGTGCAACCGTGTTTTAGATGCTTAAGAAAAGTTACTGAGTTAAGTTCTGCTACTTGAAGTTGATGCTATATTCAGTGACTAATGAGGGAGTGCGTACGAGCGTGCATCAATAATGTATAAAACACATCAATAATCTTTTGGAGGGTTAAACACGGACGCATGCGCACAAATTGTTTTGACTGCTCACTTGCACAAGAACATCTTCACACATCTTATCAACTGATTTAGAAATATGACATGTGATTTTGCCCAAAGTATCAACTTTCAGAGGCTGTAAACAACAGAGTAATGAAATACGAAGGAGACAAACTGGAAACTTGGTTCAAAAACATTTGATTTTAATGCATCGTCCTAAAACGTCCTGCTTTCATTTGTCAGATGAATCCTCTGTTCTTGATTGATTTAATATATTATAAACAGGTCCTATTGAATTGATAGTTTTTTCTTTATTCTTCTTTTTTATGTTCTGTGTAAGGTGACCTTCAGTGTTCTGAAAGTTGCTTAAGATAAAATGTGTTAATATTATTATTAAATAAATACTGCCACTTTTCACACACCTCTTAGATTTTATTAGTGTTGCAATTACATTGTACATTGTACATACATTCCAACTGCTTCTGCTAACTCTACCTCTAAAATGCCTCAGCCATCAACTAAGAACACCAAATGTTTTGCTGTTCGCTGCTGTGTGTGTCGTGCTGTGACACCCACTGAATTTGAATCAAATGTAGAGTAGAGCCATTCTTTCCTTGTTGCTAGAGGGGCTTCATTAAATGTTACCAAGGGACACCTGGGGGCAGCACTGAGAACTTTGAGGATCTAAACTATTGATCCAAGGAAGATGTTGAAGATAGGATTTATTTATAAAGCCTTTATAAATATCATTGTAAATGTGAAAAAAAAGCAAAAACATATACAACCCACATAGAAACTGGAAAACCACGGACCCGACATCTGGCTTAAATACTCTTATGAACAGGGTGAGCAGGAGACAGATCATATCTGTCTATCACATGCATTCTATTCTCTCTGTATTTATAATGAATGTTGAATTATTACTCATGTTATTGTTAAACCTATTCAAGAAGATCCTGAAATAAAACTAAAAACAAATTAGTACAATTTGTGCCCTTTAACCCTAGAACACCATTGCTATAAATAGTAACACCATCACTAACGCCAGGTGATTTTTACCTGATATAATATACCTAACAAAAAGCACTTGGCGTCAAAATATATCAAAATATGACAACACATGACAAATTAGAGTGGTCTTCTTTTATTTTCAGCTGTGCCATGCTCCAAAAACAAATGCTCCAAAATTACTGAAAAATTAGGAATTCGAGAACAAAAAATTCCTGATCAAAAAATTAATGACACTGGAAAGTTGGTCTTTGGTCCACCCATTCCTGGGACATCTGAGACTTCTCTGGTGAAAGCACAGTTTCCTCGACATGCAAACAGCTGCAGGAGAGAGAAACAAAAAAAATGCACTTTTTGGTGGGTAAAAATGAACATTTGCCTAAAATATTTTTTTTCATCATATGAATTCCCTTGGAAATAACACTTTTGTGATATGTATTCATAACCACTGCAATAAATTAGGATAACGTGCAAATTCCAGGACCACTTTTACTTCCTTAATTCCTTACATGCAGTCAATACACGCAGGGTAGTAATGGTGTGGATACACTTCCTGTCCAAGACAGTCAGCACACCTCACTAAGGGACTACTGCTTTCTGCTGCCACTGGTCCTGCCTCAGCTGCAAGAGTGCCAGGGATAGGGATGTCGTGCACGCTAAAGATCAGGACGTGAAGTTTTATACACTAACACCATCACAGAGTGAAATCCACCCAAAACCTACTTTACCCTCCACCACTATTGCTGGGTGAAAATCACCCGAACACATGTTTGTAGGAAAAAGCGGGCTTTGGGGTAGGGAAACACCAACACCTTCGAATACGTCAAAGACAATGCTGAAGCTACCCAAGGACTCATGACACTCAGACAAATGCAACATATTGAAAATCATGTAAATATATCTTCTCAGGTGAAAATCACCCGGCGATAGTGTTCTAGGGCTAAGAAAGGTTATGGAAGGAAAATGGTGGACGTTCTGTTGGTTTGTTGGTTTATATTGAGTGGTGCAGTTGTATTCAGTCATATGACATTCTACACTCAACAAAAATATAAACGCAACACCTTTGTTACTGCTCCCATTCCCCATGGGATGGACGTAGAGACCTAAAATTCATTCCAGATACACAATATAACCATCCCTCCCAAACAGTGGTCACAAATCAGTCCAAATGTGTGGTAGTGGGCACATCTGCTATATTGAGATAATCCATCCCACCTCACAGGTGTGCCACATCAGGATGCTGATCTGACATCATGAGTAGTGCACAGGTGTACCTCAGACTGCCCACAACAAAAGGCCAGCGGAAATGTTTGACTTGTCACATCTTCACTGTCTTCCTCTCTAAACCGTCTCCTAAATCCTCTAGGAAGCAGATCCTCCTCTGCTTCTCCTGCATCCGGGTTGACTTCATAGTCAGCTTCAGCAGCAGCAAGGGAATTTTCATCTTGATGACCTTCATTGCGTTCTTCTTCATTGTTGCTGCTGTCAGCATTTTGATTATCACCATAATTGTGGTCATGTTCAATATCGCTGTTATTGTGGTCATTTTCAGCATCAGCGTTGTTGTCAACAATTTCAAAATGAACGTTGAAGAAAAATTCCAGATCGATGTGATCATCATTGTTGTTGTTGTGAAGCTGCAGCGGTCTTGCAGCTGAACGTGGTATAATGGCTATAAACAGATACACAGGACTTTCAATGAAGTTGTACCTCTCTACCCCGTCACCATCTTCAGCCGTTTCATGTGGTTGCTCTACGTGAAAGATCAGTTAACAAAGTCACAGCTGATCAAAATAAACTTCAACACTATATTACTTTTCTTTTGTGCAATAACAGATCAAGTTCTTACCCTCATTAGGCTGAGAATGGCCCCTATCTCCTTGTCCCATCATCTGAGATTTAAAGATACCACAAAGAAATAAGTTATTCAAGTTAAACAGTACATTTCCCAGCTCAAAAATCTCACTTTAAATATCTACCATCAGCTATCAATGTTACAGCATCGAAGTTAAGTGTAATTATGAAGCAGTTCCCCTAAACTCACCTTTTTTTTTTAAAGAAACTGCTCTATGAAAGGATCCTAGTTCAGCTGTGTGCATATCTGCTTGTTGCTGAAGTGAAGAATAAGTTTCAGTTGCAACATTTAAACCTGCATTGTAACTGTGCAATAGCTGTCATAAGAATGACTAGAATTCCATCCCATGAGTGTTCCATGAAATTCCATCTCAGGAAGGCCAACTCTGATGGCCTTCATCAGAGCTTTTGTAAGCTTTCTTAAGGACTGCCAATTGAAACCAAACGTTTCATTTTAATAGAGGAAAAAAAGTTTTTAGTTAAAACACATCTCAAACAAAAATAAGCAATCAGCACATTTCCTGTACATTATTTAACCATTACCCTGAAAGCTAAAACACCAGAGGTTATGGATGGGTTGTAATCTTCATTTTTTTTCTATAATACTGTGCAAAAGTCTCGAGTCACCTTTATTTTATTTATATTTTGCTTCCAAGGGGCCAGAATTTCTTGTAATTTTTAAAGTGGTCTTGAGCCATAGTTCTTCAGTGTCACAACAGGACTGAACGGACTCACGCGCAGGCTCTAAGTTTTGAAAACACAAGAGTCTTTATTACAGCAACACCAGATGATCTATTTACAAAAGTGAGGGGAAAGCCGGGCTCCGGGGGTCCACACACAAATGGGGAAAGACGCTGAAAGTCCACACACACTCCGTCCACTCCTCACGCTCCTCCTCACACTCCACAGAAAACACCATGGCTTACTCCACTCCTCGCACACTCGATCACTCAGGTAACACAGGGGTTGGTCCAGGGAATGAGGGTCGGCAACGGTCCAGCGACGAGAAACACAGAGCTGCCATCTTATAAAGGAGCTGGAACACTCTCAGGTGATGAGCCACAGGTGCGTGGGCCAAGGGCGGGAGCCCACAGGTGAGCTCCGCCCAGGCAGAGGGAGGAGGGAAAGAGAGAAAGGGAGAGAGCAGGAACAAAAATGAAAATAAAAACATATGTAGCCATACTGAGCCGACCGGGAAGGCACAGGGACCCTGACATTCAGACTTTCTGAAGGTCTTTCAAAGGGCTTCTTTGAACACTGGCTGCTTTATATCATGTAGTACTTGTGCCCAATTATTTTCAGAGGAATGTTTTTTGTTGTTGTTTGTTTGTTTTTTAAGCCAGTTAACACTGACCTTTGAATCAATCGAGCAATAAAAAAATCACTTAATTCAAGGGATGAACCAGTATTGTGTCTGTTTTAAATTATATCTTTAGGAAGTTTGTTACTTGCAGCCTGTTGCAAAAACACGTTTTGTTCCAATTTCTTCAGCTGAAGACACAAAGAAAAAGTGATAATGCACTTTGAAAGGCGTAAAGTAGTATTTTACACCCACAAAGTAAGTCCCAAAGAAACAGGATGCATTTTCAGCATGATAATGATCCCAAACCCATCACTACAGTAAAGCATACCTGGATAGACAAATACAGAATGAAACACTATCACTCATGCAATGGCCTCCCCAGAGCCATTTATGTTTGCACGTTTCAGTAAACTCCTGCATGTATTTCCCATATTTCCCTAGCAAAATATAAAGGAATGAGTGATTACTTAAAAAACAGTATTTATTTAAACAGTATTGTATAACAGTATTGTATAACAAAGGCTTTTACAGTCATGAATTAATTGTTTTGACCTCCTTCAGCCTTCTCTCTACTTTCTGGTTACTTTTTTAAGTCATCCTTTGGTCCTTACCTTTTGTTTGGCTCCCAGTGCACAAGCTGAATTCAATGAAGTTCTCTGTATAGCTGTGACATCATTCTGTCTGATAAAACATTGTCCAGGTGATAATGAAGCATCGTCTGATCAACCACAAAGACGATGTTGGCACCTGTAGCTCAGAAATTTAGCCAGCAGATGGCAGTGCATGACGATGGCTATTTCAGCAGAGGCAGCGTCATCACAGTCAGCTCAATACAGCAGGAAGAACAAATGAATGAGACAAAAAAAAATGAGTTGCAAATGCCACGTATAGTATACGGGGATTGAATTCTGAGTATTTCACAGAGATTAAAGGGATTTAGAGAAATGTGCTTGTGTGATAACCTGTTAGGAAAGTAGCACCTGCAAAAGACAAATCAGGATTGTCTAATTCTGCTTCATCCAAAAAGGCAGACATCATGTGGTTCTGAAATGTGTGCATGTAAGATTTCAGGCCAACATGGCAATCTGTTGGTACAAACCAACCAGGAAACATTTCTGAGCCCCCTTACAGAGGTGTACTTATGTAGAATTTTGATGTATCAGCACTTTAACTGAGTATTTATTTTTCTGAAAACTTTTTACTTTTATTTCCTACATTTTTAAACAGATATCTGTACCTTCTGCTTCTTTAACAGGCTTGTTACGTTAGGTTAAACGGTATCATTTATAGCGTTTATACTCGGGGGTTAATGTAGGCCCTGAAGAGGTCCAGGTGTCCATAAGTTGTGGTCGTGGCACTTCAGATTCAGACGTTTCTATCAGCTCAACAAACATCAGCAAACACACAAACTGTCTGTGTGCATTCTGCCTCACGGTGTGTTGGTAACTAAAGGTCCAGCTGCTGTATTTCACAGGGAGAGAAAAGAGTGCGCGATAACTTCACTCAGAGATGTAGAAACATGTAGGAAGACAGAAAGGAGAGACTTTATATATAAAGATAAGAACTTCTCAGTGACGCTTGATTAATGGCAAATTTAAGACTTACATGTGATGTCATAATTTTAATAACATGATGGATTTATATATGATGTGTTTTGATTAATTATGCATTTTCGTTTTGTGAAACGTTCCTGCAAAACAAACAAAGCTACACTAATGTTGTGTTACTCAAATGGTGCACGAAAATACTGTTTAGTAGTTATGTGCAAGATAAACAGGTTAGTTTGCAGTACTGATGTGAACTCACAGTGAAGCACTGTGTTGGATTGGTGCACAGTGGGTGGCTGAGGTGCTGATAGTCAGATTTAGGTTACGGCAAGTGTAGCAGAGATTAATTTGTATATAATGTGATGATGCTTAGATGAATTCGCTGAATTCTTACTTTATACCGTGTGGTGTAAAGGCAGTATAAACAGTATAGTGTCCGGGTAGGGGATGGACATCAGCCATGATAGCTTGTGAAACTGCTGACATCTTGCTTAATTCAGTTGTGTAAATCCACAAAGAACAGCAGGTCAGCTGATCACGCCATGTACACAAAGAAAATCTGCTGGAGCTCACATTAGAAGTTATTGTGAGCTGTAATTCTTTTCCCTGTGCTGATCTACCGCAACCGATCTTAGGGTTTTCCAACCTGCTGAAGTAAAGGGTTCAGTAAAGGGAATTTTAACACATAACAGATTCATTAGAATTTGAATTTAAATTTGAATAATTCTTGGTTTTTCATGTAGCAATATTATTTTACTAACATATTAATATAGCACAAGGCTCAGTTAACTTTGTACAGAAATAGCTCGTATAATTGTCCTTCAAGAAGATACTTTTTACTTTCTTTCTTTGAGTGCATTTCAGAGCCTGTACTTTTTCACTTTTAATGGAATTAAAAAAAACATCAACATTTACTGGAGTATTTTTTTAACCCAGGTATCTGTACTCCTTCTTAAGCAAAGAAAGTCTGTACTTTTGCCACCTCTGCCCCCTTATAACACTTGTCTCTGGTGGCCAATTCTTTCTCCTTTTCTTCCCCTCAAAGGAAAATGGAGGTCAGGGTTCACCTTCACAACAATCCCCTGGATGTTATTGAGTACTGACACAACCTTGAACTCTAGCAGAAGGACATAGTAGCTCATCAGCATGCCAACCTGTTAGTTTATTTTGTTAATATTAGTTTATTAGCACTGGAACAAAATGCCTCTCACCTATGTGCCTGTTTTATAGTTCAAAGCAAAGCATTGCTCATGGGTGCACTGACTTTTGTTTAACCTGTACTGGCTTTATTAGCAAATACTTTGACCCTTCACACACCCAGGCAGACACAGCTGAATGTCATAGTCACTGTTGTGTAAGGCTGCTGACGCATGGAGGAGGATAAAGTTCATTCTAACCTAAAGTGGGACATTCAGTAGTTCAAATGTGTTCCAACCAGGACTAGTAAATGTTTCTTCATGCTGGGCTTTTCTTTAACTCTGAAGTACTTATTTTCTGTAGAGGCAAAGACATTTCAAGCCAAAGGGGAATCAGCTAAGCTTTTCTGTGCACAAGTCATTTACCAATAATAATAACACATTTGTAAGGTGTAATAAAGTTAAACTTTTATTGCAAACCAAACATGGTCACGTAAATCTTAAACAATTTTTACAATTTACAGTACATTTAACATTGTTACATACTGTATACATATTTAAGCATACCTGTAGTCATTTTTTGTTGTTGAATATACATTAAAACTAGTACACAGAACTCCAAATATACAAACAAACTTAAATACCATCAAACTGCATTACAGCAATATTAAAATGGAATGTTCAGTTAAAGTGTCAGCCCGTCCGCGGGCCGCCGTTAACATTACTGCGTGGCGGGTGGAAGACTGGAGGAATGAGGGGGAACTCGGTCGGCGAGCAGCTCTCCCCAAAACATTGCACAACACATCCCTCTTGTCGCCACCTAGCAGCAGCAGTGCGCTCTCTTTCCATCTATCAGCATTGTTGTTTTATGTGCAAAAGAAGACGTGAAACATCATTCGAGTTCTAACATGTCACATGTTAAAGACAGAAGAATTGGATTAACTTAGTGCTACATCTTTCCTCGATAGTGACTTCAACAAAACCAAAAAAAAATCAGGTGCAGAGCAGATAAAACTCTGATGTTAGTGTCGACACAGTCAAACTCAAATGATGTAAGTTCTGATGGAGAGAAAAAAATATATAAAGGCACCTTGTAGAAAAATGAAATTAACCCATCTGTCTCTCTGTAACATTCGGTTTTTAAATAACTCCCTTTTCAAAACACACGGAAAGTACATGAAAAGAAACTAAAGCACCAAAATGAATGTCATCTCCAAGCTACTCATTCGCGCTCAAAAGGTAAGGTCCTCACAGGTGGTAGCAGAAATCTCAAGAGGGAAGGTTCTTTCGCTACAGAGATGAAAATGGAAATCTTCTCTGGGCCTGGTCCGGCCTTCCTCTCTTTGAAAAAGGTGGGAACTTGGACGTGTGCTTGTATCTCGTGGCGTCGGGATCAAGGGGAGCTTTTAAGCTGCCTGTGTGCAAACGACCTCCACTATCAGGAAATAGATGAACAACTGAAGGCTGAAAGGGGACTGCAGGTAGTGAAAGTAAAAGCTTGAGGATCAGAACTCCAACTGGGCATCCTCTTGTGGCAAGCATTCAAGAGTTGCAGAGGATGTGGCAAAGTACACATGTTTAAAGTCTTTGTAGATGCAGAGTTGTCGCGGGGTTAGGTTTCGGAGATGTCCATCATTCTGATGGTAAACATTGAGTGGGGTCACGATGCAAGTCCACGGCCATGCCTCGTTTCATGCCCAATAAGTCTAAACTAGTGTCTATGATAAGTGCCTGTGTTTAAATCCTATAGGTAGGAGTCCATAGATGGGGCATAAGAGAAGCCCACAAAGGCCTCGGCCGCCTCTTTGATGCTGGCTGTGACGAGTGCACTGTCTGGGGAGCAACCGATGGAGCTGGGTACCGGCTCGTCTGTGAACTCCGGATCAAAGTGCCGCAGGTCATTGGGCCCCGTCTGCATGAGAGAGGAAGGAGCAGGGAGACAAGCAGGAATTAGCCAACCTTTAAAATACCTTACCATAGTTGGAAATGTATTAAGTGAGGATGTTTCATGCTCTTTAGTTACGTTGTGTAAATACTAAGAGCGGGTACAGTGAAAATTCATAAACCTGACTTTCTCGGGGCTTAACAGAGTATTAAAAAAAGGGAGCATACCACATTGGGGTTGAAGGGAGGGGTGATCTTCTTTGCATTGAGGTCGTCCCAGTTGATGGGGGTAAAGAATATGTGGTTCTTAATTTCAATCTGGAAAAGAAATGACAAAACAATTAAATGATGCTCGTCACCACGTGTGGTGTGTAAACAATCAAATGAGATGGAGACTTACGAAGTCGTCGGAGCAGCCCAGTCTCTTTGTCCGGTCTTTTTGCAGCAGGCCCTCCAGCAGGTGTCTAGCCGAGTTGGAAATGTTGGGTTTCAGCTGCAGTGGCTTGTTCAGGATGTTGTCGTACATCTCTGCTGTGTTGCGGCTGTAGAACGGAGGCTGGTGGCAGAATAAAAGAGCAAATTAGCATAAATGCCTGTAATATTTTCAGTGTTCCAAATAAGACAACAGTAAATATCTAATTTTATTCCAATTTAAAGTAATGTAATATGATTAGAAGTACTCACCAGGCCATACAGCATCTCATAGAGAACAGCTCCTAAACACCACCAGTCTACTGTCCTGTCATACGGCTGCTTGTGCAACACCTCAGGAGCCAAATACTGCAGAGGGAGAAAAAAAACAAAAGATGATAAGAAATGGTAAGTTAAAACGGTCAGCTATTACAGACAACTGTGAGAAAACCTTAACAGCAGAGCCACACTGAACAGCTTCTCCTTACCTCTGGAGTACCGCAGAAAGTTGATGTTGTCCCATTGGGTTCAATGTTCTCTTTGCAGAGTCCAAAATCTGTGAGAATGATGTGTCCTTGGGAGTCCAGCAGGATGTTTTCTGGTTTCAGGTCTCTGTAGACAATGTTTAGTGAGTGCAGGTATCCCAGTGCGCTGGCGATCTCTGCTGCATAGAACCTGGCTCTGGGCTCGAGGAAGCAGCGCTCTCTCTGCAGGTGGTAGAACAACTGGAACACAGAGGGAAACAGAAAGAAGTGTCTTTGAAACAAGTGCAGAGAGCAGTTTTGTTCCTGATAACTAAACTTGATTACACTGTTAGAATTATGTATATAAGTAGGGGTAGGAAATTAATGGATGAAAAAAGACAGAGACAGAAAGGAAACCGGATGGGAGGAAATTAAGAGGCAGGATGGCGACAGCTTAAAAAGTTTGACAAGAGAAGACAGATGAATTGAGGACCAAAGGTGGAGTGAGAGACCGGCAGGATGGAGGGAAAAAGAGAGAAAGGAGAAAAAGAGAGTAAATGCATCCTGCTTCCTGATGAGGCCCATATTTAATCAGCACTGTCTTTGCTCGTCCAACAATCACAGGAAATTAGCTCGATTAGAGGCACACCAAGTCTGAATGGCGCTGCTATTTTTGGCCCACAGTTTTTTCTGCTGTCCCAACCCCCCCCCTCCTCGATGATTTCCTGAGAGGTGTTTCCTTTAGTTTAAAAGAAAAAAAAAACAGAGAGCAGCAGCTTCTATTCTTCTTCTCATGACAGGATATCCCCTCTGTCTGTCTCTGCTCTGTCTCATCTTTGTTTCTGATCTGGAAAGGCATTACTATTCCTTTAAACTCCTCCTCAGTTTACAGGTCACGTCTGGTGCCTCTGTTCCCTTTCGTTTCTTCCTCTATCTCAAAGTTATCCTCTAATTTATTCGACCTTAATTCCAGCATTAAATAGATCAGACTTTCCATCTTTCTACGTGTCAGCAGTTGAGCTAGTAACTCACTTCTCCACCATTGATGTAATCCAAGATGAAGTACAGTTTGTCCGCTGTTTGGAAAGAATAGTGCAGGCCCACCAAGAACGGGTGCTTGACATTCTTCAACAGCACATTCCTCTCTGACATAATGTGTTTTTCCTGATTGAAACAAAGAGAGGTGGTTAGGGGGGATGACATGAACACACCTTGCGTGGTATGCTTGCAATTTGTGTGTACGAGTTCAAATTCAAAAACATGTCTGCAAGCACACATACCTCCTTCTTCTTGAGAATGGCCTTCTTCTGTAAGACTTTCACAGCGTAGAAGTTGTCATCCGTGCGATGGCGTGCAAGCAAAACCTTTCCGAAGCTGCCCTTGCCGATAACCTTGAGGAAGTGGAAGTCGCTGGGCTTGGCCGAAGGATTGGATGATGGGCCGAGGTTGATCTGTTGAGATGGACTGGGCTGTGAGGGAAGGACAGAGATGATTAAAAAAAGTTGGAGCCATAACATGTATGATAAGCATGAAAACAGAGGATATGCCCGTATATTGCACAATTCATTTTACTTACAGGAGGAGAGGGGTTTGTGTTCATGAGCTCAGGATCCTGAGGAGGACTCAAGTTCAGGATGGACTGAACCTCGGAACTGAAAAACAACAACAACCACACCGAGTTCAAACTTAGTTCATCTCCACACAAATGACCAAAGATTTGCACTAATATGAAAAGACTAACATCATTCCACACATCAAATATTTCTTCAGTGCAGTATAACTAGAATGTTTGGTTGGGTTTCCCAATGTTTCAATCTCCACTGAGCGCAGAACAATAATATGAGTCAGATGTGAGTTGATACTCACTGCTTGCAGGCGTAGGAGTTTGTGGCTAGCCTCTGAATGAAGTCGTTCAGACCCATCCTCCTTTGTTTCATAAAAGCTGCAAAACAATGGAAAAAAGAAGACGGATGGAAAGGTTATTTACACTGGACTAAAAAGGAAAAAAGCAACATAGAGATTCCACTAATCATCATCATCATAAATTAAAATCTTGTTGTTATCCATACCCGTGACTAATGCCACTAGCCCTCTAGACTTGGAGTAAGTCAGCACAGGCTCTTGCGTTTCTGTTATGACCGTCATGATGAGTTAAAAAGCAGCTCCGCGATTCCAGACTGCCAAAAACCAAACTATAACCATCTAGCCCTGGCACTCGCTTTACATAGGGCTACGAAGAGGGAGGAGCTGTCTCTCTCCACCCCATACGCCACAACACTCCATACCCCCTACTCCACCTCCCGGGTGGGCGTGATCCTTGGTAAACATTTAGCTTTGGTAAGTGAACCAAGAGAAGGCGATCGATCCCGTTTTTCGACAAATCAGCGGTCATTGCGCTCCCAACGCGTCATGGCCGCACATCAGCCGTGCTTGCGTCAAAAACATGGACAAAAGGCAGAAAAAAAGATGTGATTACTACTGTACTCACTGTAAAGTTGGAGTGGTATTTGCACATAAGTTTGTGCAATACCATTCCAACTTTAACACCCCCGAGAGTAAGGCGAGAGTCAGGCAGTCTGAACCGACCACGAAATAAACACATTTTCTATCTACACACACAAAAACTGCAAACACAAACCCTATGGGCAAATGAAATCCAGATGTATCCAGTAAACAGCCTAACATATGGTGCCACTTAGTGTTTCAGGCATACAGGATGGACTTTGTCTTACAAATGAGTGCACACTAAAACAGAACTGATCGAGACGATCGTGACTGTTCCACAAGTCCCTGTTTATTTCTGTCATTCCTGCACCGTGTGTATTCGCGCTGAGTGTACAGTAAGGTTCAGTACAAATAATTTGATAGCCTCGTCATGAGGACTATCAAGTTCAATTTTTGGCTGTTCCTCTTTTAAAACCGTCGGGAGTGACGCAGGCTGTCCCGGCACACAAAGGACAAGAGGGAGAGCCTGAGCCGAGGGAGGCCAGATGCCAAGAAAAGCCACTGGTAGTGGAAAAGTACAGAGTGAAACTCCTGTACACAGTCAGTCCAAAGTAAAACAGAGACGAAACAGTGTGTTTTTAACTTACCAGTAAGAAAAAAGCAAAGTATTAGAATATGAGGGTTGAAAAAATGTGTGTAACAATGCAGAAAATGATTAGTTTTCTGCGCTGGCACACTTGAAGAGCAGACGGGCTCAGTTATACACGGTTATGTAAGGCACCTGGTTCAAGTTCTATCTACACCCCTCCGTGGAATGTGCGTAAGATGATATCTCATGTGAAGGCCAAAAGCACTTAATCGAGACGCCGATCACTGTGTGTGAGGAGAACGGAGACAAACGCACTCTAAGTACCAAAGTGGCGCCGCACAATTTTTGAAACACAAGCAAAATGCATTTTTAAAAGATCTCAATTCCGTAGTTAATATCAAAAGAAAAAAAAACTGCACTGCAATAAGTTTCCACAGAAAACAAACCTTTCAGCTCGGAAGTTTTCATTTTGTCTACCTGCAGCATCACCGGAGCTCAACAAGTTGCAAGAGAGACTTACCAAGCTCTCACCTGCGCTTTTAAAGAGACTCTCTACCAGCAAGACAATAAAATAGATATGAGCATCATAAATCCAGGTCATGGGATTATGGGATGAATGGGAGCCCCCCCCCCCCACCCCACCCCACATACACCAAGTATGTGTGCCTGTGTTTTCTTCGCAGGACACACTGACACACACAGACGTGCACAAATTGTGTTAGAAGCGCTTGTTTTGCATTAGTTAACTATTAAAATACGCACACCTGCGCCGTAAGTGTATAAAAAAAAACCCCACTGCGGATTTTTAGTTTCCTACAAGTGTACGATCCAAATACAACAGCGATGTTTTTCTTTCTTTCTTTGTAAAACGATTGCCCGTGTTTTCAAAATATACTGAGCGTACTTACACGTCAGAGATGTCGTTTTATCTTTCATGTGGATGCTTCTATATCCCAATCACTACTAGAACAAAGGTTTGGCTCCTCGGCAGGGAGGTAATCGAACTACACCGCATTCCTTTTCTTGAAGACCTTCATCCAGCATTTTTTTCTTCTTTCTTTAAAAGGGCGGAGACGTCCCGCCTCTATTTCCTTCCACTCTCCAAGTTTTGTGTTTCGTTGCATGGTTGCATGACTTTTCTCGAGGGCGGGGGTTTTGCTGCCTTCAAATGCTCCCCTTGAGTTTGCTCGAGTTGTAAGTTAAGCGTTTAAACTTTGAACTTTAATTTAAAAATGCCCCGTGATCCTGATGATAAGTGGAAAAGGATGAATGGATGAATAAAAGTGTCCACACAAAAAATGCACATGTTTATTTCCACCCTACATTGATATGGATTTAAGGGTAAGGCTAATATTAAGTATGAGCTAATAATCCTCATCATCCATCTGTATTGTATACTTGGGATTGTACTTCCCTGTGACAGCATTACGAAGCTGGGTTATAGTTAAAGGCTAAGTGTAGAAGAATAATAACATTTCCCCCTTTAAAAAAAAGTTCATTTTCATATCCAGTGTTTTTCCACCAGCCACCTGAGGTTCACACGCTGCGCTCAGAATGAAAAAAGATGCAGAAATTCACAGAGTTGGCAAGTTGGCCGTTGCCAGTGTTTGGGCCTTTAATTAACCTGTCTATTGATGAAATGCTTTCTCATTATCCTGAGTACTTTTATCTACCTGATATGTTCTTACGGTAGTGTCTTTCATGAATTTTCCCATATTTCTTCTTCTTTGGGAGTCTTTGGGAGTGAGTGAGATAAGGCATCTCAGTGATAAGTGAAAGGAAGCAGGGGAGGTGAGGATACAAATGACAAGGCAGTGATCATTTATTGCAGTTCTGCACGAACTCTGACGTAAACTGCGCCTTTTTCAAAAAAAAAAAGTTGTGCAATGCAGTTTATGTTATTTTTATCTTAATTTTTTGTGGGTATTTATTAACAGTGCCTTGGCACACCTGTGTCAGGAGCAACAGGAGCAATGCCGAGTTCTTATCGATTAATGAGCTAAACCTTGGAGCCTGAATATGTCTGCTTTTCATGAAATTATTTAGCCTTGGTCTATTCTGAGAAGCCGTTTTCTCTTTTTTGATCAGCTGCAAGCATCAACATTTAAATAGTCGGTTAAAAACAGATTACATAAAAGTTATAAATTCCTTTGCATGTTATGACATGACAACTCTGTACTTGTTGGAGAAACACTTGTTGGCAAGCGCAGCTGTAAGATGTTTCTTGTGGTTGCACACCAGGTTTGCACACGTTACTAGGGGGGATTTTGGACCACTCCTCTTTACAGAAACTCTATAAAACCTTTCAGTTTCAATTGTCATGTTAGAAAATCCACCTTCAGTGTTCTCTCTAAGGGAAGGAGGTTCTCTGCCAAGATTTGATGGTGCATGGACCCTCAGTGCCAAGAAGTACCCTTAGCAGAAAAACAGCCCAAAGCATAATGTCTCCACCTCCACTGTGGAGATGTTCTGTGGAGATGTTCTTTGGTACATGCTCAGCATTTCTGACATAGCAGGTCGAGTTGATGCCAAAGAGCTCCATTTTGGTTTCATCTGACCACACTTTCTTCCTTGCCTCTCTGAATCATTTAGACGTTCAGTGGCAAACTTAAGGGTCTGTACATATGCTTCTATTACACCGTAGCGTGTTACCACTCGTGTCCTTGGTGACTGTTGTCCCATCTGTCTTCAGATCATTAACAAGCTCCTCCCGTGTAGTTTGCAAAGCAGTTTATAACTTTTATGTAATGTGTTTTTTATATCTGGATTTTTAGTTGACGTTCTTTCTCTCTCCATTAAAATGAAACTTCCATAAAAATTAAAGACTGTTCACGTCTTTGTACGTGAGCAAACTCAAATTCAGCAGGGGATCAAATAATTATTTCCCCCACAGTCTGATTGATATGTTGGCTAATAGGAATCTGCACACTGTAGTTTTGCTCACGGGCACTTATAAAACTACCCTGGCAGTCTTGGTGTTCTTAATCGAACTTTCTAGTTTCACACTCAAAGATGAGAATTGTGCAGAGTCAGGTTGTTTCCATGGGTGACTCTGCAGTTTTTTAAATACAGCCTCAACTTTTTACTGCTGTCTCTTCTTCTCCCTTAAGTCAGGGCAAAATCTATTATTAATCTGCCCACCACAGCCACCTGATTCACACACTCACACATACACATAACGCTGAGCTGGAGGGCAAAACAAACCTGCAGGGAGTCTGAAAGGACATGCAAGCACCCACAAGCCTGAAGAGAGACCCACAGAGCACACTTTCTAAAAAAAAGGGAGAAAGGGCACAAGAGTACTTGGAAGCACATCCTAAATTTGCTCCACATGCCCGTCCTCACTGCACCACCAAGAACTGAGTGAAAGATATTTATTACTGAGGCAGTGCAAGGTGCTGTGTGGTAGTGACATCCTTCAACGGGCATTTAATCTATGATTCTGCGTGACACTTCAGCAACACTCCGCGTGGGATTAAAACTGACATCTTTTATCAACATTTGGCAAATTCAGAAATGCCACACAAGTTGAAGCATCTAATATTTCTTCATTCAAAAAATAGCAAGATGACAGGAAAATGACATACCAAGAGAGAGCTACTGTAGTGCTGAACTTGAAAAATTAGTCTTTAGTAGAATGACTTGCATTTTGTCCTCAGAGGAATGGCTGAAAATATAGCCATTTCTGCACTGAGGGAGAAGATTTAAAAAGATGACGATGAAGACGAAGAAGAAGACGCTGCCTTACCTTCGTCAGGGTGTAAGCATTGATCTTCACTCTGCACTTGTTTGGTCATAGCCAAGAGTCGAATGAAATGAGAGCAAAGTGTTGAGCGAAGATCAGAAGAGAGGAAGAAATTGGAGCGAGGGAGCGGCTGTAACAAAGGTTCTCTCAGTGTTTTTCCTATCTGGCCTGCTTTCGCCTCAGGATTCGCAGGCTGCTCCAAGCTCAGGCCTGAACAAGAGGAGGCTCCCACAATACTCACGCTGTGTGTTTGCTGCCTATGTGTGTGAGACACTAGTATGTTATGTAACCCGTGAGTGGCACTGCCATCAATGCCAAAGAAATAACTGACTCACACAGAGACCCTGTGAGCCATGAAAGGACAGGATGGGGTTGACTTGGTGCAGGATATTAGAGTTGTAGTATACATGGAAACACAATCCTGCTGCCTCATCCCACCCACCTTTAGCATAGCCACACATACACAAAGACCGGCATATGCCCATTTTCATCCTGTTTCCAGCATCTGGCATCCATTTATTAAATACGCTCATCTCTTTCAGCCTCTCATCCGTCCATGTCCTAATGTCCACTCTTTGTGTGTCGAGGATGGTGAGGGTGCTTGTGAGTAAAGCTGATCTGGTGATGAATGTGAATGAGCCTTGGCGATGAGGAACCAAATGACACTGTTATATAAAGTCCTCGGCTGTTCACAGAGGACAGCTAGGCTTTTATTTTGGACATGGAGGACTGTCAGATGGCCCGCGGGACTATCAATATCGATACGTCATCCTTTGCTTCCCGGTTTGATCTTTGCTTTGATGGACATGTCCACTGGGTCACCTGTGGCATTTAAAGCGTATATGTTTGGCCCTGAAGTTTCCTAATCACTTCCTTGAAGTAAAATGGCAAGTTACTCAATCACCAAAAATTCCCATTTCCTTGAAATGTTTATGTAACTCCAGGAAGACACTCATGATAGTGTCAGAGATGGCATAGCGTTTTACTAGAAAACTGTTACATCACTGTTACATTTTTATTTTTATCTGTGATTAGTAGCTTAGCTGATAAAAGTGGAGCAAGCTAATCTCGACCTATATATATATTTCTATTAAAGGTCTTATTATTAATTTTTAAGGTGTAATACAAATTAATGTGTTCAGACTTTCTTCTCAGTCCTGTGATATCACTTTGGATTTGCAGTGTTATTATGGAAATATATATTATATTACGAATTATATGCATATATTTGTGTTGTATTTGCAAATATGTGCGTGCTGTGTGTAGGCGTGAGCAGCATGTTTGTCTGTTAAGCGCTGAAAGGCAGGTTGACACAGGTAAGTGATGCGTCATACACGCAGGGAAAAAAGAGTAAATAATAGCGTTAAAACAGACCTTTTGATAATATTGTACATCAGAACAAAAGGAAAATTTGAGAACACGCACCCCCGCATGCACACACTCAAATCCAGGCTTAGCAATTAACATGTTATATAAACCTGCTGCCACAGGGAAAAGCACCATAAGTCAATGTGTACATGCTGATTTATAGCACTAGCATACTTGTGTTTCCAGTAAGGGTTTCTTTTGCAAGTAGTGTTGGTTACATAAGACTGCCCTTATTGAGAGGAGTAAAAAAATAACACAGGCATGGTTTCCTCTGTAAAAATTAGCCAGTCAGATCCCTGCTCCCTATAATTATTATTATTACTGGATCAATCCCTCAGTCTTTGTCTCTCTGCACCGCTTCATGTGTCACATACATCGATGCATCACTGTAAACGACTCATATGTGACGGTCCTCAACTTCTAAGTACTCCAAAAGCCACTAATTGCTCAATGTGGATCGACAGGATGTAGCAGCATGACAGCGGAGGCCACAGGAACAGCTTGTCACCATCTCCGCTAATTGCTTGGATTTCTATCCATCCGCTGAAAACTCCCATTATTAACAGGCACACTACTGCCAGCCAAAAAAAAAAAAAAATCAGAATACGGTTCTTGTCACATTTCTTACCTGCAGATCTGCAGCACAGTTGCTGCAGTAGTACAGAATGCAAGTTTACTTCAGGACTGTGCTTAAGCTCAAACAGGCACTTAAACTTCAGATTTAAAATGTTTTGCCGACTATGAAATACCTTTCTCTTGTAAAGGAAAATATATTTTTTTAGCTATAAAAGCACTGAATTTTACGAGGTTTTGTACAGGCCTTGATAAGCAACTATCACACCGCTGTTATCGATTGCAAATTTATCATATTAATTGTTAACTGATCATTTGAAAACCCTTTTTTAAACTATGTGAGCATAACTTTAGTTAAGTGTCTGGTTCATCAGCCTCCACACATTTGAGAACACTTTCAAAATGCCTAGTCATTTTTCTAAAACTCCAAAGTTGTTGGTTACTCCAATGCAAAGCAACCTAAAATCTCAATACGAGAGTGTGTACTACTCCCTTCACAGAGCAGCCCAACTGCCTCAAACCACAGCAGAAAGATAAACTGCATCAATGAGCAATTGGAAAAGAAGAAACAGACCTCTAACAGGTCCTCAGATGACAAAAGTCAGATTTGTGTAGGGAGTAGTACACGCCATTGTACTGCACCTTTACTTCTTAGAACAAAAATATTTGTTCTAAATATTTTGGGCACTACAAATGCTTATGAATGAGAACATTTCTGTATAGATAAAGTTTATATGATAAGCTTTTTGCAAATGACGCACTTTGATTGTCGTCTAATCACTGGAAGGTCACTGGTTCAAATCTGAGCTGCTCCAACAAGTCAAAGTCAAGCAAGGATACAGCCCAAAGAAACAGAGCCTTGAGCTGCCCCTGATGCATTCATCAGTGTGTTTTTGTGAATGTTAGACGAGACATACAAAAAAGTACGTATAGAATTGTTAAAATGAGCTCAACCTTAGCCATTAAAAGCTTATTTCTGCAGTAATAATAAACAACAATATAGTAACAGTCATACACTGGTATTTAAATGCAATATGGTTCTTCTTGTGGTTCTTTATAGCACTAAGTGACATATACGTATTACTTAAAATTGCGCTTTCTACACAGTTAATGATAGTACAAGCAAATAATTTAATTGGAAACAGATAGCTCCTAAAGATTCTGTACAATTCCAGTGCAAAGCAGGAAATGCTAAATGTTGCCTTTCATCTGATATTTATTACTTAGAATTAATAAACTGAATTTGAAAAGAGGGAGGAAAGTGGTTCGTGGGAACGCACAAACAGAGACACACACGGACATACTCGGTGGAGCCTATGCTTTGGCTATTGTGTTAATTGACAGCCAATGAAAGAAGATAGGCAGTGTGTGCCAAAACATGTCACGCATACAGCCTATGCACTTTGTACTGGAGCTTGATTTGTGGCACAACTGTGAAGCATGATGGAAAATTAAAGTACAGTCACTTACTGTCATTTTGGCCATAAACCAAGGTAGACTTTCACCCAACTGTACACATGTAAGCAACAAGCGCCCGAGAGGTTGTAAACAGAAAAGGTCACTGCATTGTGTGCATAATGATCGGTCCTGAGGATTGCCTCTGTAACTACTGCTTTGCAAGTTTCCACAAAACAAATAAGTAATCTTGGTTTCTGAACAACAGTTATTATCCCAGGAGTTTAGAGGGTGGATCAGAGGGCAAAGTGGTGAGGTAAGGTGAAGTCACAACCTCATTAGGTTTGGACTAAGACGCAACAACAAACAAGTAGAGCAAAACGAAGACTACTTTGGACTTACAGAAAAAAATAAACGTCACTGGCGACAATAAAGAGAAATGAGCTGGGACTGCTGGAGTGGGATGGTGGAAAGAAACAACAGAGGAATACGAGTTTGTGATGTGGAGTCACAGTAGGAAAGCAGAGGGAAAGAAGGGGGAGGCAGGAAATGGAAGAATACAAAACAACAGGCTTAGTTGCTGGTTACTTACTGTTGTCACCAGGGCAACAGTAGCTGTCTGGGTCTGACTCATTGTGGTAGTACAGGTCCATAGCCTGGGGGGAAAATATGGCACCACTTAGAAAAAGCAAGTCAAATACTCAAGAGAAACAAATATAAAAGTAAGATTGTTCTTGTTATTTTAGTTGGTGTTTTAAAATCCATTTTATGGCATACATCTAAATACACTAAAGGAACAGCTATATACTGTAAAATAATATCTATGTACAGTAGAATAACACTCAAGTACAACAAAATAACATCTATCTACAGTGAAATAATCCATATCAAGACAAATTCGATTCATTGCTAGTTGATTAAAAGGTCAAAATCCATTCCTTCCCTTTAGTCGATGCTTTTTTGCTTGATTTGCTAGAATAAAATATAAAGGGGGGAAAATGCAATAAAATAAAGCTAAGCTGTTTTGAAATCATCAGTCTAAGTTGATATTCTTAACTATATAAATGGTGACTATATGAGGTGTGACCTTTTTGACTGCTGGCATTTTAAAGCACGCTGGTTTTCTCCCACACTGATTTAGGCCTTCATTCCAGCTAGCTCCCCTCGACATGTCTTATTAAGGCTGGATTCCCAGTGTGAGACTTCACTGATTCTCTTGGTTTCCTGTTCTAAAAAGTGGTTGGATCGCTTGCTTTAAACGACAGTATAACAGCATCATTGTTCTTCAGTCAGACAGAATGCCAAAATGAAACTCATCTCGTTCAGTTGGGCCAAAGACATTTACAGGATACAAGAGTTGCTGCAGGAAGACTGCAGGGAGAAAAAAGTGCCTCTGAAGCTGATCTACTATGCTACATATTAATATATAGAATTTAATCGTTAATGATACTTTGGTGTCTAAATAGCATTTTATTGTTGAGGTAAGATGAGCTAGTCAACTTACAAACTGGAGATTGCATTTGCTTCTAAAAGAGCAATGCACACAGGAAGGGGCTGGAATGACTAGGCAAAAGTAATCACTGTGGATGGGTACACAGTTCTCATACTCTCAAAGGGTACCAATGGGAGTAAAGTATCCACTGACTGACCTACGACTAGGTGTGAAGCAAAATGCAGGGTTTATATAATGGATTATGCATTATATAGCTACGGGGCTTAGTTAATAAATGTCTAATATGCTTCCCAACCTATAATTTATCAATCACATGTATCCTTTGCTTCCATTGAAAGCCACTTTAATTTTTGACTCAAAGCTGAGTTGTATTTACCTCAATATCTGACCATTTCTTCTTCTAAATGATTATTTAACCTGTTCAATTACCCAGGTCTTTCAGTTTCATTGAGTTTTGATGGTCTTTGGTCATCACACCACTTCTAGTAACTTCCTGTGTGCATGGCTCTTTATAAGTAAGCTTTCATAGAATTTTCTCTATTATTTATTTGGATTTCTGTGAATCTGTTGCTTAAAACAAAAATAGCTAACAACTTGAATGTGGAAATGACTCTTTAATAAATTTGCTTAAAACTCATCTATATTCCAAACATGAAAAATGGGCCCTGACTAGACCAGGCAACAGACTAGAAAGACTAGATTGATAAGTATAAAAGGAAAAATGTATTTTCAATGCAAAACCTTTATCTGGGAAGCATAAATAAATGTAATGGAGTCAACATATCCGCATCTGAAGTTGGATGTCTTTTACTTTGTCAAAACATTTCTCTGCATGTGACAGGCAGAAATGACTCACACATACGAGTGTAAACACACAAGTCCCAATAGTAGCTACTTAAGTTTGTCCCACTTTTTCTTTTTCCACATACAACATAACCGGCAGCTGTCACAGGACCGGCAGCATTTGCATCTCAGGGCATTCCCATCAAAGTGCACTGCCTTGTCAGATATTAGTTTTCAATGATGTTGCCGTCTGTCATCAACTTTTCAAAGTGGCTCCTGGTAAACACAATCTTAGCCTACTTTGTTGTTCCACATTGCAGCACGGAAAACTTAGTAGTCTCCCATGAGTGTTTTTTCAAGATCGAAACAAGCCGAGGGATAAGGATGTGTGTGCGTGTGCCTGTGTGTCTGCACAAAAGTTATTCCAATCCCATCAGTTTGTTCACTCATTCAGAGGCAAAGCTTTGAGCAGTCTGCCTGTCACATCAGTCATTTTACCTCTAAGTCTTTATATAGCTGACAGTTGCTGCATCTTTCCATCGTTCCTCTCAGACACGAATACTGTAAACAAATATATGACTCACTGTTCATATCCCCTCATACTGTCAACATCTTTCTCTACAGTCTACAATCGCTTCACCATTCATGCTCCTTTCTCATTTCTCCTTGGATTTACACTTGCATCTGTCTTTCTGCCTTCCCCGTTAACCCCCTCCTGACTAACTTTCCTTTTCTTCAGGTTGTTTATTGATTCAGCGAAGGTCTGATGGAGATGTATCCATAGCGATGGTGAATCTGGGGTTTCTGTTCATTAATATTTCATCATATTTTCCAAAAGAAGACCAGTGTGGCTTGTTGAAGCAGAGAGAACAAGGTTGAAGAATTTATTTTATTTTATTTTTTTCTGTGTTGGGATCAAGGGGAGGTAGCGGTCTGTGTAACTTGACAGTGAATCATCGGATGAGGCATATTTAACAGCAAAAAAAGAAAAGAAGCATTTCGACTTTTACCAACAAAGGACTGAGGAACTCTGATCTGGGTTCGTTTTATATGTATCTGCAAAAACACTGAAGTAAAAAAAGATATAAAAAATAGAGTTACTCACAGAACTTCATTTATACCAACAGAAAAAAAATCTTGTCATCCTTTCTTAAACTTAACAGCTTACCGCTACCATAGCTAGGTAAAACCAGTAAACTGTTAATTATTTATTAAGCTGGCAGATAAGAACTTGAGTTCCCTGAATAATTTTGGGCAGTAGGAATGTGGCATGCCCTATTATCCAAGGGGAGAGAGGCAAATATTAAACCATGTTAACTTGTTATACATTCACCTCAGTAGCAACATTTTGAAGCAGGTGAATGACACTTTCATTACATAAAGACGAAGAATGGCGAAGAGGTAATAAAAACTGGTAAGCACTTATCTGGTAAAGGTCCTTAACGCTGCTACAAAGGTGAACTCTACTCTGAATACAAAAGGGAGGCTCAGCAATGCAACTAGTGTGCCCATCAGCATTTTGCACTACAGAGAGTAGGAGTCAAATGATCCATAATAAAACTGTAGGTGCCGTGGAAAACAGATCTTCATGTAGAGAATTATCTTCTAAAATCATGTCAACATTCACGGAAAACACACTGCACCACAGAAAAAAGAAAATGAGCTGAAATTAATGTTTGGGGAGGATTTGACAGAGACCTTTAGAAATCCTGCAAAATACCACAAAGACTTCCATCGCCTACTTTATGGGAGCACTGTAGCAGTAACTACTCCTACTGCCTGGTGGTGCATTTATTTAATCAGTCTTTTCACATATAACATATAGATTTGAAATGTTTTATTTCCACATACAGGTAATATAGATATTATATAACAACGGTTTTGGTAATGATTTCTTTGGAGATTTCCTTAATTTTCCTGCTTAATACACCTGGAATTCCCATCACTCTTGGATCCACTGTTTATCTCAACAAGTTAGCATTTGATGCAATAATCTGAGTAGCTGTAGAATAAACTTGCCTGTGTACGCTGGCGTGGCTGCCAGGTGTCCTCTAGGGCGTAGCTGATGTAGGGCCCGCTGCAAATAGAACACTCCAGCATGACGGGGCTGGCCAAGAGGGGTGAGGCGTGAATCCCCCAGGATGAGCAGCCACACAGGTGGAGGTCGGGCTCTGCTTCCTTCTGCTTGCCTGTACCGTCACCATGATGGCGAGCCAGCATTTTCCACTTCCTAACCTGAAAATTTAGAGAAGTCGTGTTCTTTCATTAGCCAATAAAGTTTCAAACAGAATGATATCCAAGACTAATAGAACTTTATTGATACGCTGGTTATAGCAGTAAAAAACCTGGATAGTTTTACAGTATGACACATTTACCGGTCAAGGCAGTTTAACCAATTTACTAGTTAAATTATGCCTCAAATTATGTGTTTAAAAAAATTGTGAGTGACATTTTTAAATTTGATGGATTAAACTGTACTGGGTTTGATCCATTCATGAATCAAATAACTGAGACTCGGATTTGCTTTGCACTGGATAAACTGAGTGAGTCAGGCTCAGTCTTAGCAGTAATCTTCTCTCTTGTGACAGCTGCACAGTGACACATGCTCCAGAGGACAATTTCACCACAAACATCCTCTTCTCAATCACTACTTAGCGAGTGGCCAGCAACACTGCCAGAACACATATCAGAAACAGAAATAATTTAAGAGCTCTGTCACACACACATATAAAAGTGAGAGGAGGTCTGGGAGAGAAATATATCACACATGTGACAGTGTAAACTAAAGTCAAGGTGCAAATATTTCTTGAGGAAGCCAAATCACACTGATATATGTGCCAGTGACCTAGAAAAGCTCTTATGTAAGGGAAATGTTGCCCTTGGCATGCAGAGTAGACATGTTCAGTGACTGGAGCCATTTCAAATGAATCTTATCAAGGCCTCTATCGGCGGTCACTGCTCCGCTCACCCAACATTACAGTTGCATAGGAGTGCATGAAGAAATACAGTGTGTGAGTGACGTTGCATGTGAGCATATTTGAGGTGAATTTTGCAACTCGGTGTAAAAAAGTTTCCCGTATGTGGATAGTTCAGGTCTTGATTTTAGCTGTTACCCAATGTTAGAAGGAGAGTTCATAATGAGCTGTTTTCTCTGGTCACATACTGTTCCAATGACATTTAGTCATAGTCACTGTCTTAAAGGAACAATTAAGCATTTTATAAAAATGTGTGTTTGCTTCTGGCTGAGGTTTACATAAGAGTGGATGGATACGATTTCCTTATCTGTTTGTTAATTCAGCTAACGCCAGCAGCCAAACAGTCTAGCTTAGCAAAACGAATTTTTAAAAAAAGGTGTGAAATATGTGAAAACAACTTTTTTCAGTAACAAAAGTTAATTAAATCTATGTATCAGAACGTCAGAAAGAGGAAAAATTATGTTTTTTATATTTGTAGAAAAATGTGAGAGAGTCACGTTAGGTGCTGTTTTGCTGTTCTGAACAGTGGCTAGCAAAACAAACAAAAAAAGACTACAAGGAGTAAGTAGCAAGAAAAAGAGTTTCTCTTTAAAAAAAAAAACCCATCTGTCTCATGCACACCAGGAGGACTAACAGCTTTGTGCTTTACAGTGTGTTGTTAAGCTGTGACACAAATACTTCACTGCCAGTGTCGACTTGTTTCAGGTGACCCAGATAAATGGCTACTGAACTTCACTTCACACTGAACCTCAGTAAAATAGTAAGTATGCACACCCATGAATCAGTGTCTTCTTAAAATGAGGTTAGATTCAGGCAGAGAAATTGTACTGGAAATCTTTTAGAGTGGAGGCAAACTGTATATGATTGAATATCTTAACAAATCAAGCTAATAAGTTAGCATTCCAAGTAATGCCCCATAAATTCATGAATTATTACTGTCAGTCTGTTTATATGCAAATTAAAACCAAAAACCTTCAGGGAAAAATATGAGTTTGTGCCTCTGAGGTTGTTATTTTTGTATTTTGACATAATCAGGCTAGCATTTTCTGTCTTTGTGTTTTTGCTAGGCTAACTACTGTAGCTAAAGACATGAAGTCAATATCAGTCATCTTATATAGTCAGAGAATGTATATATTTCCCCAAATGTGACAATTCTTAGTAATTTACATAAACAGGAACATAGCTCTGTGGTTTTAATAAACTTAAATGTACCATTGTGAAACCAGTTAGAGACTTGTTGATGTATGAAAGGATGTACACATTTAACTTCATATTAGAAAGGAAATGTGATAGACCTGAGTTGTCAGTGACTGAATGTGTGTTTTTGTGCATTTCATCACATTTAATTATGTGCAGTATTACCCTCGGTATGCAAGTCTAAATCGAACGAGTGCTATTTATTCGATTGGACCGTACATGTTTATCATGCATGCTTTTTTATTGAATGGCCTCTATCTGAGCCTCCTTCTGGGGTTATGAAAATTCATGTCCGCAGGGAGTGCATATCACACGCACACATACAAATATATGTATGCCGTTTCCACATTCCCAGTCCTTTCCCTGCTCCTTTGACCTTGTTTTGTGCTGTGACCAATAAGAAAACAGTGGTTACATTATGTAAGCACTCTCCAACAACATCTGTCCTTTCACCTCATCAACTCAGGAAGTAATATTTTCCATGTTTATACCAGGAGACATCAGCTACATAGCTCTGTGAAAACTCAATCTGAGCAATTTTTAAAGCTTCCTGCTTCCTGTCAGCAAGGAGAAAGATGGCTTTGGCCAGTAATAAATTAATATAAAACTGCCTAAAGGTATGCCCTTAAGCCCCATACAGTAGACTTTGCCATGAAACTGTATGATAAAGCTCCAAGTCAAGAGGCTTTTGCACAGCAGATAACAACAGTGTTTTTTGGTGCTGTCAACAGCCAGCCCACGGCTCAGCTCTCTCTCTTGGTAACCCTTTTGTGGCCTTCTCCTGCTTATCCGTTCATGTCCTTCACCAGCTCCCCTCAGTGTGTAAGTCTAAATCGACCTGGCTTAAATTGAACAGCAACATGAAGACAAAGAAAAATATGTTTGAAAGACAGAACGATAAACCAAGATGGTCTTACATAAAATATCCAATTATAGGTCCCCCAACCTCCCCAAACCATTCTTAGATGGCAAACAGGTCTTAAAATTAATGAGAGATGGTAGGAAATCTGATCCAAGTAGTGAACAGGCTATGCCTAAACTATGATTCAGACAGTCCACGTGGAATAAAATCACCAGATGTGTGCAATATATCCAACTGGAAATTGAGCCCCAGAGCCAGAGAAAAAAGGAGAGTTCTGGAGACCCGAAATTAAAAACAAGACAGAGAATAATACCACTGTTAAAGAGAGAAGTGGATAAGGAGTAAATTTGGGATTTCAAGATTTGGATATTGACCCTAAGCTGCTTTTGAGCTTTCATCTGGGCTCATTCTAATTTTCAATGGACTTGCTTGAATGCTTTCATCTTGAAATCTCAAGGACTGCGGTGACAAGGTCTCTGAACCCTGTCTTCTTAGCAATACATTAATATTCATGGTCATTTACTATGCCTCAGCCCATGGCCCTTTTTAAAGATAATATAATGCTATCTTTTCCCATTTTTTGGAAGTTTTTCCCCACATTTCTTTATATATTATATATTGATAACTATACATTAAAAAAAAATCCTCAGCATTTAAATTAAAATTGATTAAAAAACAAGGCGGCAACATGTCTGGCTGAATTTAAAAATGCTGCTTCATGGTTCATTGTCCCATGTTGGCTTTTCTGCACCTTATACTTCATTCTGTTCAATAGTTTCATACTTTGTTAAGCAACATTAACTTTTATGTGTTATACTTTTTAAAAAAAAACAGTGAACCCATGTGAGGACATACAGGTTTTTTTTTTTTTTAAAACACAGCAAAATAACAACTTCCTGCTCAACTTCCTGACGAAGACTTGTTTTTATATTCATCAGGCCCAACTAATCCCAAATAGCTAGGATAAATTAAAAATGTTTCCCAAATGAGAACTCAGGAGGTTATTTATTTAAAGCTAGAATAAAGATCTGACTCACCTATAGTTGAAGCTACTTTCTCTTGCAGTATAAACTAGGATGTTTTCAACAAATAGGACAACAAATATCCAGTCGAAATCTATACATTACACACATAGTGTACTACACAGGGTGTACTAACAGATTTAGGCCGAAATTGAGACACAAATTACAACAAAATGCACACAATGCACAACAGGAGCAGCTTGTATTTGGGTACTAAGGCCACAGTACACAAAAATCATTTCCAGCTGAGATGAGCATGTTACTGGGAGAAGCAAATGTTTTGCCTCAGTCTCAGGGAGCTACTGAGCCTCTGTGGCACAGCATTTCTGGCTTTAGCTCTGGGACAGCAAGGGGGAAGATGGGATTAGCAGGGTTCTCAGGGTAGATTAGAACAACAGTAATTCCCAAATTCCCTCACAATGAAACAAGGGAGTTTTTTTCCCAGTGGGTCAAGAAAAGAGGAAGAGAAGTAGTAACGTGAATGTGAATCTCAAGACAGTCATTAGCATTAACATAATTCAAAATACTTGTTTGTGTCAGTTACTCTTATTGTTTAACCCTGTCTTCAATCGTTCTTTGTTCAAAATATCAGGTAAAAACGTCCTCAAACTAACCTGTCACTACATGTCAAGCAGTCATAAAAGAGGTATCTCTTCCTGTGTACCTTGAATGCCTTCAATGTCTGTTCAAACTTCAGAGATTATCAGAATACCTCTTAACACCACAAACAATCTGCCTTACTTTCTCTGCCTCACCTGCCTCTAGATCTGGCTGATTCTCCACAAAGCAAAATTCCCACAGCAGATACAGGAAACTGTAGCCAAGGTATGAAGTGCCTCCACTCTGTTTATTTATCTTTTCTTGGGGCTTGGCAAAGAAAAAAGCCCGCCTGTATGATATTGCAGTAACAATGGAAACAAATGCACTGTGCCATTTTAGAGCATATATATGCATTCACTGTGAGCAAAGATGAGAGATCATGTAAGAAAAGCAACTCCAAGTTTGCATGCCAACCACATTCTTCGCCTGCCAGAGCACTTGGCTGTGGAACAAAAGAAAAGGAAAGGATTAGCAGTTTTCCATTGCTAAGTTTATGCTAAACAGTGGTAGCTTAGAACTGCTTTCCGGGGCCCTGGGAGACTTCCTTTATTTATATGTTAATTAAATATTTTTAAATTGGGGGAGATATTATTAGTCATTGGCGTGACTGGTAATAATGTAAAAGTATCAAGGTTGTAAATGATATGACGCATCCTTTGATGTAGGTAAACTGAAACAGTCAAAAAAAAAAGTCAACCAGTTGACTTCTTCAGGTTTTTCAAGGTGAGCAAGCCAAAGCAGGCAGCAAGCCAAACTGACAGCAACTATCTTCATACTGGTGCTAAGCAGGTGTCATATGTGGTGGGGGCTGCTCAGGTGGTAGAGGAGGGTCAGAAGGTCTGAGTTCGATCCCCGAGGTACTCTAATCTGCAATTTGAAGTTTCCTTGGGCAAGATACTGAACCCTAAGTTGCGTCTGAGGTATCCAAGACACTGTGAGGTTGTGAATGTTAATTAAAAAAAAGTTCTGTGAATGTATGGGTGAATGAGGCTTGTTGCAGGAAAGCACTTTGAGTGCTCAATTAAAGTAGAAAAGTGCTATATATAAGTACCAATCTATTTACCTCACCCCATCATCATACCTCACCAAGTGCGGCATTCAACAGACTGGTGTGGTTTTAAATTTTTGCCGTCACACAGATGGCAAAGATTTGTGACCATAGGCTATTCTAAACTATTCAAAAGAGTACCATCAGAAGTTTGGAATGAGAGGTATTTTTCCCCTGGTATTGGTACAGTATGCATGACAAGCCAACAACTTGGAACGGGATTTTGGCTCCCAGTGCTCTCTGTGTAATTCTTTGTATCAAATATAATTGGGCCTTGTGGGTTGTTACTCTTAATTCCTTCTTATTCCCAGTAGTAGCTAAGACCTATATTTCGACAGTAATGCGATTCACGGTAAATGCGACTCAAGCTGGTGAACAGAGGACAAAGTTCAGTAGTTCATTAAGTACACCTAGTTGCAATTAATACAGGGCCAGCAGCCCTGCAATAAATCATGTCATTTTGTTATTTTGTGGAGGGCATTGTTAAAAAACTGTAAACTTATAAATTTAATTGAAAATGCAGCAGCTTGAGGGTTTCCATCCAGTTTTCACAGGTCACATCCCCCAGCTGGGAGATCTGGCTGGAATCCAGAGTGAGTTTGCGTGCCAGTGAAAAGGTCACAAGTAAATCAGTGGAATCTGTCTCACAAGTCATTAACTATCAGCGCCATCAAAAAGTAACAGAGTGTACAGCAAGGGCTCTTCTTAGGTAACACTACGTCAGGAGCCAGAGTCTCAAGTGCAAAGTGCAGCAATAGCACATTTACACTTTAAAAAGAAAATACCACTTATCTGAGAAGTCAGTGTCAACAGCCAATATGTGGGCCTACAACAGGACCATTTCTACCTCTGAAGTCTGCCAGCATGTGTGATTCAACACCTTACATGCAGCTGTACTCGTGATCACCCCTACAGTCGCTTGACAGGATCTTGCAAAGGAATTAACTCTAGCATCATGCTTCCTCCCTGATCTCTTTCTCTGACTCAGATATAATGCATCAGCATTCGTGGAAGAGGACTTTAGCCCGCAGGGCTTTGTCACTTGCTAAAGGAGAACAGAAAAGGTAGATTTATGATAGACCGCCTCCCTCTGTGGAGAACAAAACGTCACGGCCAACTGACCCATGAGACATTTTCTTTAAAATGCAGATGACACCAGTATCATCTGGGCCGGTACAAAGGTACACTATGATCTAGCTGACTCTGACAAAATATTAACAAGAAGAGCTTACTAACTGTCAAATGAGGCTTTTTTCTGGGTCCGAGAACATTTCAAAAGAAACCTTTTGAAATGTGCTTTGCTGTGAGTTAATGGATAGTGCATCCTGTCTCACAGGGATCAGTGTTGGGGAGTAACGGAATACATGTACCGCCGTTACGTATTTAGAATACAAAATATGAGTAACTGTATTCCGTTACAGTTACCGTTTAAAAAGGTGGTATTCAGAATACAGTTACTTTGTTGAAATAAATGGAATACACT
>NW_005187562.1:232445-241848 GCF_000239375.1 Pundamilia nyererei
GTTACAGAATACATTTTGGGGCATGTATTCTGTATTCTGTAATGGAATACATTTTAAAAGTAACCTTCCCAACACTGACAGGGATGCATCAGCGTAGATAAATATCACTGTTCTTCTTGACTTCCCTCATCTCTCAGGATTTCTTCGGCCGGCCCTCATCCTTTTTGCTTTTTCCTTCCTTCCTTCCTATTTTGGTCTAATGCACTCTCTCTCTTTCTCTTGCATGAATGAGTTTTGGACAGTAAACAGAAAAGGGAATAGACTGGGCCAGGCGATTCTGGGTAAGGTTGGTGTTTAAAACATACTGAGTACATGGACTTATTAACAATATCACCTGATCAGCTTCCGGAACAAGATGTAAGGAAATTACTAAACACTAATCCCACAGAGCAAATCAGAGCCTCTCTTATGAGAAATGAAGTCATATACAGTGTTAAGCGTTACAAAGTAATGCATTATTGTGCAAAATTAAGTAATCACATTACAGTTACAATTATGTTGTAACTTGTGTTATAATAGTATATTCTTGAGTTATCTGCGCACCAGGTGGATAGAAAGAAAAAAAACATCAAACAAACATGCTCTTTTCTCCTTCCTGTGCACTTGCGCTACAGTTAGCTGATTTTAGTTCAGGTGCTGCAGGAATAAAATGGTGAAGTTGGTCCAGCAAGACAACTTTTGAAGACTGTGGATGTTACTTTTATTTTTATTGCACAAAAGGACAGCATGAAGGTAAAGTGGAAACTGCATCCAGGATGGAGCAATTGTATCATACTGCTAACACAAATTTATCTCTTTGCTTACATAAATACAACACAGTACTTCCTTAAAGTTCCCTGAGCTAAAACTCACAATAAGCCCTTTAAATGAGATAAGATTAAGTATAAAACTTAAATATTAATGAGTTATATAAGATTGTCCATGTTGTGAAATTGTATTTTTTGTCAAATTCTTAGAAAATAACAGTTTGGACAGTTGTTTTGGTTTTTTTTTAATCCATTTATATAACGAAATTTCAAAGATTTCTGAGAAAACCTGAATAAAGCACATTAGGCACTTTTGAAATCACAAGCCGAGAGAGAGAAATCACATGTTGGGACAACCAGGAGTCACCAAAGGTTCACGCTGTTTTCATTTTTCATTAAGTCTTCATCAAGAACGGTGCAAGCTCGATTTAAGAGATTAGTGGAAAAGCTGCATTTGCCATGTGTGTGCGGGTGTGTGTGTTCGTGAGTGTATCTGGTCGTCTGCTGTTGTGTATACGGGACAGTGCAGGCCCTCCTTATCAGGAGGATTTATATACTTTTGATTTCTGTTCATGCGTTGGCAGTGGGACACAAACGCTGACCTCAACTTCAATCTCGTAATAAAACTATCCTCTCAGCTCTTCTCATCTCTCTCTCTATCACAGTTTTCCTCTGTTTGTGCCCCTCCCCTCAGCTCCCCCGATCCCTCCCTTTTATTTTTCTCTCCAACAATATTATTATATTTCCACCTTTTTCCACTTCTGTTTTCTTACATTCACTTCCCCCACCTTCCTCTTGCTTCCAGTAAGCCTCATTGCCCCTAGATAAAAACTGCTGTGTCATAAATTTAGCACACTCACACTTTATGACATAATCAGCACCATAAAGCTCTGTCTATATTTAGCATCGCTCACAGGCGCTGTGGCGATGGGGTGAAGGTGATGTAGCGCACTGTGTCAAGGCCAAGCTGAGCTACCTGCATTTTTAATGGTACTGATGCTTTGTTATTAGAGGAGGTGGGCATTCTGTCAGCGAGGACTCTCTTGGAGAGAAAACAACACTTAAACTTTTGCCTTTTCTAAACTTATCAATTCAGATATTGCACGGTTCATATTTTATTTATTGCTCTGGCCTCTTGTGGGTTGGTTAAAACTTTAATTCAAGTTCAGCACAGCTCATCTGGCAACAAACAACTGCAATGATATTTTGCTGCCAAGTGCAGATTAACAGTTTCAAAAGCCTCTTCTCTGAATGAGAAAAGCTGCAGTAAGCCGGGCTAAAGTTGAACATTCATATTTAACAATGCAGAGCACAAAAAGCGAAGAACAAGGAGCAACGTATCAGACCGCGATAAGTGTCCCGAGAGCGTTTCCATCGTCTGGTGTCAGCAGTGACAGCAGTCTCTCAGCGTCATCATCCCACTTTTTGAAGTTCCAGTCTGAGAGAGCTGTCTAAATTGCTGTTTGCTTTGATGGGCTGTTGAAATTTCATAGTGAAGATTTTTCTCATTTACATTTGAGTCAGGCTGAAGTTGGCCTCCTGGAGAACAGAGCAGCGAGCTTGACGTGCGAGGGAAATGTTTCTATCAGTGTTCCATTTGTTGAACAAGCATCACGCTCTGCCAGTGTTTGGCAAGCTACGCCTGATGCCCTGAGTTGTAAAGTATTTGGACAAAGTGTGCAAAGATACAGCACAGTATGCCGGGAACAAGACCAAACATGATGTTTGTGTAGTGTTTGGCAATAGTAGAACAAGTCGAATGGTGGAATCCCTCATATTGAGACACATAGTAAGGGCTACTGTTTGCATGCCGTCAATCATTGAACTAAATCTTGGATCAAAACCCATTTTCGACGATGTCTGAAATGTGAACAACTACCACAGCTCAAACACTACACTATAAACAAGCTGTGACTCACCACCGAGCCCCCTCCTCTTCAACCCCAGAGCCACAAACAAACACGCACACACCAATTACACCCGCTGAGACACATCAGTACTACTGAAGACACATCTATTGGTTTTGAGGTCAAGAGGTGGAATAGATGGAGAGTCAGCGAAACAAAAAAGCAACACAGGAAAGGGAATAGAGTGCTGGGCAACAATAGCGTGCTGTTTCATATCCAAACACACCTTTAGCATGGTTTCTCAACAAACACAGTTTAGCTCAGTGGGATAGTGATGACTCATTCCCTACTGATGCCCATGGGTCTGGAAAAACACACAAGCAGGGAACCATCTGATGGCTAAAATGATTGATAGGCAGTGGGATAGCTATTGTAATCGTAGTTGCATAACCAAGTACATCTGCAGCAGCATCGACATAAAAGGCCTTCCATGCATGTTTGGGCAAGTCGTGTGTGTTGACAGTTACTTTTCCTCCAGTGCACAGGTGTGAATTTACTTCCTCTTTGATAAAGATTTTTAACAGAGTATCCGCGTTCTGTGCTAAATGCAGGCCTCCTGCACTAATTTACAGCAACAACAAAGGTGGACTTTGGAAAAACACCCCTTTCTTCAGTTGCCTTATTGTTTATGTTACATAACAGCACTTGTGAAGGAGCTTAAAGGGAAAACATGAGGATCACAACATTATCTAGAGTCTTCTAAAGCCTAATTTGGTTTGTTTGTTTGCCTTCGGTGGGACATCAGTGAAATGAGTCAAGTGATGTTCTGGAGTGTATCGGGGATATGCTTCCTGCTGCAGGCATGAGGAGATTTTAGGTGAAAAGGCACCAGGTGAGTGGGCGGCCTCTCCCTTACCATGAAATAGGTCACATTCTTCTTGTTAACTTCTCGCTTGCTCTTTAAATTAACAATTTGTTCACATGTACGAATAAAGCTTATGTGACAGAGACATTAATCCAATTTAGTTTGTCTACAGATGGTGATGATTTTTCTTATTTCTTGTAATGGCTGTACCGTTTCACACATATTTTTTTTAAATTCAAGATTAAAAATGTTTTTTTCCCTTCTGTAAGCTAAAGACAAATATTGGAATTTTATTAACTTTTAATTTTGTGGGGCGGAAAATCATTCTTGTTGAACTGACACTAGAATTTGGTGCTCAGAAATTTATGAGATTTTCAAATGTGGAAACATTTTTTTTCTCTTTAGATCTAGAATAAATACATTAAATCCTTTGAATTTCCCCAAATGTCCCCATAATGTGTTGAAAGCGCACACTTAATCTAAAGCTAGTCAAAGTAACGGGTCATAAGTAAACAATGACTTATTTAGTGGGACAAGCCCAAAAAGTTCCACAAAGCTGGTTTTGTTCCTTGACTTTGCGTGGTACGATAATCGATAAAAATCAAAAAGCTGCAGGAATTACAAATTGCAGTTCTTAAATTATGATTCACCTATTGTGTGAAAAAGTAATTGCCCCCTAAGCCTAATAACTGGTTGTGTCACCCTAGCCTGAACAGCCTGCAATCAAGCTTTTGTGATAACTGGGGAATAATCTGTCACATTGCTGTGGGAGAATTTTAGCCCACTCTTGAACATCAACAGCCTGTTTAAGGTCATGTTAAAGCGTCTTGGCTTATATAGTAAACTCCAAAACCTTCATTTTATTTATTTTTTGAGGCATTCAGAGGTGAACTTGTTGGTGTGTTTTGGATCATAACCCTTGAAGCACTTGAGCTTCAATGGCCAGGCATTCTCCTTTAGGATTTTCTGGTAAAGAGCAGAATTCATGGTTCCATCAATTACAGCCAGTCGTTCAGTTCCTGAAGAAGCAAAGCAGCCCCAGACCATCACACTACCGCCACCGAGTTTCAATGGTGGTATGATGTTCTTTTTATGAAATGCTGTGTTAGTTTTACACCAGACACCAGCTCAAAACTTCCAAAAAGTTCAAGTTTTGTCTGATCAGTTCAAAAGAAAAATCTTTTACAAAGAGAAACTATTTAGGAACCACAGCAGTTCAGTGGGAGACCATGGAAAGTTACAGAGTGATGAGCAGCATAGTCCATAAAAGTCACACTGGTGACTCGATAACTAAGCAGTTCCAAACCTCCTCCAGCACTAACTTCATGGCATTGCTTGAAGTCACACAGTGACATCAACATGGACAAACTTTCCAAATATCACATTGAATAAGCAAATATATGACAGGCCAGAGTGAGACCAAAGATCAAAAGCTAATATTACTTGCACTTTTTAAATGTGTGACCTGTGAAAAACATTGGACCTTTGCTGTAACTCAGTCAAGCTGAATTTTTTTGCTGAAATGTGTCTTTTGCCATATTTTTTTTTACTTCTTCTAGTTTTAAATTTCTTCTAAGTAGCTTTTATTTACCAAACTAGATTCTTCTGATACAGTTTCTCTGTAGTCAAATTACCAAATTGAACTAATAGCTAATAGCTTGGAAGTCCAAAGTAGAATTCACGATTAGCGACAGTTTGTTTTTCCATTTACCTTGCAGCCCTTGCTTTTTTCATGGCCATTCGTTTGCCCATTTGCAGGACAAGGTGAACAGGGCTCCTGGTGGTAATACAGGCCACCCTGCAGTCCTGCATAATGACAGCAGCCATACGGTGATGGGAAGTGGGTGTACCACAGGTCTTCAGCCAGCGGACACTTTGGACAGGAGTAAAGGAGGCCTTTCCCCTGAGCTTTCT
This sequence comes from Pundamilia nyererei, assembly GCF_000239375.1. Lineage (NCBI taxonomy): Eukaryota > Metazoa > Chordata > Actinopteri > Cichliformes > Cichlidae > Pundamilia > Pundamilia nyererei. The sequence goes on from NW_005187562.1 coordinate 237,818, forward strand.
CCACACTCACTTTCGGGTTCCTCATCCATCTCCGTACCTGCACAGGAAAAAAAGAACAATATTTATTCTAAATAAGAAAAAAAATGCTCTGATCTGACTTATAACATTTCAGTTTCTTCCTCTGTTGTTAAAGGTAACAGCGCAAGATCTCCACAGACGCAAATGTGCATACAGTGCATATACACACACACCTTACCAGCTGCAACTCATCATCAGCTGTTTGTAATCTTATCCATGATTACATGTTGGCTAGAATGAGATACACACAATGCACTTACGAGAGGCACAGATTGTGTCTCCACTCTGCCACACATTAATCAGAAGGGGTGCACTCACACGATGACATATATGTATTACACACACACATGCAAGCACACACAAAGACATCTGATGGCGCAAAGTATGATGTTGAGTCTGTCTTTGATGAAGAATGAAAGCACAGCCTTGTTTGTCTACTCCCGGGTATGTTTTTGGCTTTCGTGTCTTTTTTCAACACCAGTGTTGCTTCACCGATACTTCGTAAAAGCTGAGGAGAACATCAGTCTTCAAGTGTGCTTTTGTGATGAAGTACCACAAGTCAAACCTTCATGCATTCACGTCATGAGCACGTGTTCTAATTATTACCCTTATGCTGTCAACAAACGCAGCACAAGTCGGTGCACGCAAGAACAATGCATACTGTACACACCGTGCTCCTTCAGTGACTAAGACCAGAGAAGCACTGTCACTTACAGGAAACACTGGTGTGTTTACGTTTGTGTGTGTGTGAGTGTGTGTGTGTGAGTGTGGAGGAAACAAAAAAAAACCTTGGTGAAAGTGGAGAGGAAACCGATAAACAGACAGAGAAACAGAAGGAGATTGACAGTGAGAGGAACCTTGTGAAATTTCATCCTGCTGCGTGACTCGAAAATTTAGAAAACACACACCACAGGGCTGTAGCCTGTGGCAGCTGAGCAGCACAGAGTCCAAAATGCAGTAACACACACACACACACATACAGCACACACGCTGAGATCGAACGCCTAAGTCGAAGGGCGGCCTCGACAGCCTGTCAAGGCATGTCGGGTCGAAGAGAAAACAGACTTGGAAAAACACTCCAGCAGGTCAACACAAAAACAAGCCAGCTGCTGTAGGGCTGCCACAGAAAACGGATGACGCACACCTAAAATAAGAAAGCAACACAAGCTTCATCAAATACATCGCGAGTCATGAACTGGCTGCACGTGATTGGAGTTCCATCTAATTACATGAGTTTTCCCTTTGTTGTTTTTGAGATCAGGTTCAAAGAGGTATGAACGGAATGTGACAGATCAAACAGTGTTCTGTCATACCTGTTGTTCACCGCGCCACGCTGACAGTGAAACTAATTACAGGTGCTGAATCCACCGAATTTGGCACAAAAACACAGTCATCCATCGCTCATTGGAACGTGAAAATGTTAGCTTTTGTTTGGATCACTGAAAAGCTGTGCACGACATCATCGCTGTTATGTATTTGCTCCTGTGTAACAAGTTGTAAATGTTCAAATATACAGTGACAGATAAAAGTACAGTTACATGCAGAATGCAGCTGTATTGACTTTACATTTCTATTCCTTGTTCTGCATGACCCAAGTCTCTGTTTGGACTCATGCTTTCCTTATTATGCAATTAGGATTATTCTGAAGCAATTAGAGAAATAAATAAACCCTGAAGGGCAGCAATAACATCAACCGGGATTCGGGAATGTTCTGCAAGGTTCTGTTTTTTTATTTTATTTTTTATCATCGCTTGGATGGAGCAGAAGGGAAGCCAAAATTGAAACCATTTTGGAAAAATTGAAAAGAAAAATGTTAGTTTACATCGATAGATACTCTGTGGGAAAGTCATTGCAGCATAGAGCGCCTGTGGGAGTACATGCGTAGTTGTGTGTGTGTGTGGGTGTTAACGCAATCTGTCCTTATTCACCAGGCGATTCATCAGTAATCCACACCATACTGTACTCCATCTGAGCCAGCACAGACATTTTGGACCACTCATATTCTGAGTAAAAAAACAACAACCAAAAAACAAAATAAAAACACAGCAGTGACACAATCAGATCAGATATGTATGTAAATCTATCCAGTAACCCAGCGGATAAGAAACTAATATGAATCAAGAGCTTAAGTGATTGTTGCTGATTTGTTGCTATCTGGGAAGATGTTCGCTGCCTAAGGCTGAAATTGTGGCAACATGAAGTAAATAACAGCTGCAATCAGTCCTTAACTTGTCATTTGAATTATTTTACTACATAAAAAAATTAAAAAAAAAGTTCTGTTGTATCCCCATAGCAGCAATGTGATTATTGACTGAGTGCATTACCTCTCTTCCACAAGCGGGAAGTAATGTTAGTCATATCCTTCCTGTTATGGCCTGCAGGCACCGCGCGCTGTTTTGTGTTTTGATCTCATGTAAATCAACTGCAAATTATTCAGGGAGCATAATTAAATTTGTTTTTAAGATTGACATGTTTTAGTCAGATTACAGCATACAGTGACTTTTCGAAATCTAACAAAGCTGCGGCAGTCATACACGGTCATTTCTCAAGATGCAATCAAGTATGCAAACTGATTTATTAACGTCTGTGACATGCAATTTACTGATAACTGCCCTGATATGTAATGCAGATAAAAAGCACGTTTTATTTTTGTGCTTGATGTCGAAGTGAACCTTCTGTGCTTGTGTTTAGAAAACAGTACAACATTTGTAAATCACCCATAAAACGAATTATGTGTGTTTTTTTCTGTTTTGCCCCATTTAGTAAATCTTGCCGCTAGTTTCTTAGGGCTACAACTAATGACTGGTTTACTAATAATTAATCAGTTATAAAACTTGAAAAAGTGTGGTACAAACTATTGTTGTAATATATTCGTTATTGTTTTAAGCGAGGTTTAGGCTAGTGCAGATAGGAAGGGCATTCGGTATAAAACTGGTGCAAAAATGAAATAAGAATGAGCTTTTCATACTGCATACTGGTTGAAGCCTGGGTTGACGATGACTGAAACCAATGCAGTTGACCAGCAGGGGCCCAGTGGATAGTGCGCTACTGCTGAACAAATACAAAAGAGTAGGAGAGGGAGGGAAGGCATGTTTAGAGGCAGTGAGAGAGAAAGAAGGACAGGAGTGTAGAAGCAAGAGTGGGGACTGTGATGGTTTGGACATGTGCAGAGGAGGGATATTGGACAAAAGGATGTTAAATATAGAGCTGCCAGGCAGGAGGATAAGAGGAAGACAAGAGAGAAATTCATGGATGTAGCGAAGGAGGACACGCAGAGATGCTAGGGACGAAGTGATGGAAGGAAGCAGATTATCTGCTGTGGGGATCCCTAAAGAGAGCAGCCGAAAGAAGAAGGAGAACGAGGTGTTGTTCACTTTTGTGTTTAGTTCCCCATTAAATGTAATAACTAATTAATGAGTACACATTTATTTGTTCAACTATTTATTTAGCTAGAACTTGAGTTTTACAACATATAGCTATGATAGTCTGAAATATGCAATGCAAAGTCTTGCAGATGTTCTGCAGCCCACAGATGTAATTATTCTGCAATTTAACAGTAATATGCAATATGCATAATTCTGATTTATTGACCTCTAGTGAGGGTGACAGTTATAATGTATCCTTGTGAGGTGAACCTTATTAGACAGTGAGACCTAAGTACCGTTTTGAGTTTTGAGTACAGTTTTAAGTGATGCTTTCATAAAAGCCAGGGCACACATTCATTAGACCTACACAAACAAACCATCACAGAAAACATTTAATACGAACCATCAACATTACACACCAGTAATGAGCCTTGTGGCAGCACTGCAGCAGAACCCAGGATATGCTGACTAGATCCTAACCACAGGACCTCTCTTCCACTCAGTGATTTCAACACAACACACACTTGTGGGTCCCGAAGTGCAACAGTGTTTTGGAATACACAAACACGCAAGCAAAAAAAGATAAAAACCTAACACACGCTGTAAACACAGACAAGCAGGGAGTCCAATCTTACGCTTGATTAGAGC
>NW_005187562.1:241982-243639 GCF_000239375.1 Pundamilia nyererei
ACACACACACTCTGGCTCTGTGTCACCACCTCTCACAGCCAATATGCAGCTCATGTGTAGGCACAAAGATGCACCCCCACCAAAATGTTGCTTGTTATCCAAACTCACCTTTCTCTTGACAAACTGGAAGGCAGAGCACTTCTTAAAGGAGAAGGCAGTTTTCTCTCCCCCACCTCCACCTCCCACGCCACTGCTTCCCCCTCCTCCTCCTCCTCCGCCGCCTCCTCCTCCCCCATTAACCAGCTTCATGGCCGACACCGGCACACCGCTTGCTTCTGTAGATCCCAGGATGACGGGCAGACTGGCAGACAGGGAGAAAGCAAGAGAAAGAGTTCAATACGGGAACGAAAGCAGGAGTGATGCCTCTGCGATGAGAGGAAGATTTGAGATGCAAGAGGAGAGCGAGAGGCAGCAGGAGGATGCAGATGGACCAAAAACTTGAGGGTGAGACACTGTGATATGAATGAGATTACCTCAAAACCAACCTGTCAGAACAGAGATGAAGACGGACTGAAGAAAGTGAGAAATTCACAGAAAAGAAAGAGATGGAGAGACAAATACACCGGCTCCTGTTGATGTGGGCAGGAAACAGCATTGTTTACAGCACCCCACACTCAGCATCTCAGTGAATGTCAGCTGTGTGTGAAGTTTACACGTGCATCCACGAGTGTATTTACAAGATGGATGTGTTTAAGCACGGTTCTACAAGTCTAGATGAATGCCTAATTTCTCCATCCCTACCTTTATGCCGTTGCGCTGGCTGGTTTCCCACGATCCTGCTGCAGCCTGTCTTTTTTTATTTGTTGTTGTCCGGAGACTCCTCCGAAGCCCGGTCCCAGATCAGATGCACCACCAACACCAACAACTCCCAGTTACAAGTGTCCCTCTCTGGGCTAAGCTTACATTCCCAAAAATAGGATGCAGAGAACAGAAGCAAGTCTGAGGCGATGGTGTTGTTAAATAAAGAGCATGTCACTGTGTGATTAGTGGGTGAGCGTGTGCGTCCTCACTGGTGCAAAGACTTGAGGTGCACTGTGGGTGACTGCACAGAGGAAGTCTCGCGAAGTACATGAATGAAAGCATGATGAAGCATGTGTGTGATGAGTCCAGCTGCAGTCCTCCGGCTCACTCCGGTGCTACTTTATCAATGAAAGGCTCTGCAGCAAGCAGATGCTGCCTCCCCTCCCCTTCTCTTTCTCTTCCCATCTCTCTCTCTCTGTCTCTCTCCCTTCCTCCAAATCCTTCACTGTTTCCTCATCACCACTCTGCCCTCCCCCTTTTTCCCTCCGCTCACTCATTTTTCTGCTGCAGTCAGGGCTGGCTCCTCCCACTCTCTCTCCCTCCTTCACCTCACCTCAGTCCTCCCTTGTTTTCTCCCCTTTTTTCTTAATCTGTATCGCTGAGGACCAAAGAGGACAGTGACATCCATCACAGCAGGCCTGCATGTGAGGGATAATGGTAGTGAACCACTGTTACTGGCTCTTTTGATCCAGCCGGACTTCACGCTCACCCTGACACACATCTCATCCCGTCTATGCATATGCCCTTGCCTCTGTACCAATAAGGCAGGAGCAGTTTAATTTCCTGATCTGACACCCGTGTACAATAAAGCTGAATCACTTTCTGGTTACGCTTTCATGGATGTTGTGTCCTGTAA
>NW_005187562.1:244401-249513 GCF_000239375.1 Pundamilia nyererei
CTCTGATAACAGGAAGAATCAGGCTCAGAGAATGGCAGCCATCTGCTGTGAGCATTTGGAGGAGACAGGACAAAAGACATAAAAATATTACTGTCTAAAATATCAGATGTACACTCACTGCTTTGAACTAATCAGAGACTAACACATATTGTTTTTGATTGTTTGTTTACATAAAAGAGTGCATGTAGAATAGAATAGAATAGAATAGAATAGAATAGAATAATCCTTTAATTGTCCCACAAGGGGGAATTTGGTTGTAACAGCAGCCAGAAAGACACATATAGAACAAACAGTGCACAGGACACAGAACAGAAACATACACAATTTTTCTGACATATTAAAATTTTTACATTAAGGACAATGGTTACTATAAACAGAGTACTGTACAGTTATTAAATTAAATAAAAATAACTACAGATAAGAGGCAAACCAGGTTGTAGTGCAAATCGGTTGATTAAATTATTGCAGTTACAGCGCAGATTAAACATCTATGTTTGTTGGCAGCAGTTCTGATTGTACAGTCTGACAGCTGCAGGGAGGAAGGATTATTTTAATTGACAGTATAATTGTCTAGGACACACTGTATATAAGAGATGCACAGAATCACTTCACCCATTAGTTAGCAAAGTACTTTATGTGTTTAAAATACCAGTTGATTGTGAAACACACAAGTTTTACTGATTAACTATTGTGTTTATCGGAGAACAATGGTGCAACTGTGTTGAGTGGCTGTATTGATGAAAAAAAAAACATTAGAAAGGAAAGATTAAGAACCAATTTCACCAAAAAACACCTCTGCACTGCGTGCAAATTAAAAGGCACCCTGCTGTACACGTGGCAAGCATTCAGACAAAATGAAACTCTAATTAGGCAGCAAGTGAGTCTGTTTGCCTCAGCTACAAATTGAGAGGGATGCATTTCTTTCTCGGAGGGGAATCAGTGACTGTGCAGAATAATCAAGATCGGTCATATGACTCAGCAGTAATGACACAAAATGGTTAATGATGAAATGAAGTGTGGACTTTACTGGGCTTAGCTTCTACAGACGGAAGGAACATCTGGAAACCTCTGAGCTTTGTTTTTCTTGAATGCCTTCACATTTAATTGGTCTCTAAAATATTCTCTCTGATTTTATATACAGCATAGTTGTTGACAGAGGAAAACAATGGCATGTTATAAAGCAACAGTGGGGAGGGGTTCCGGGTGGATGGCTTTGTCGGCACAGCACTACACTGATTTTTAATAGCTTGTCTGTGTCCTCCTGCTTGTGCGCTCTTGAAGATCGTATCAGAGAGAGGAGACAAATCACACCAGTGGTAATTTAGGTTGAAAGCCTCATATGTAGCACCAAAGTTAAGAGAGATTGTTTATTCTTTGATGTGCATTTTAATATTTGCCTCACTGCATCTAGTCAATAGAAGAAAAAGGGAAGAAGCCTATTCTGGTTTTAAGCATTAAAGCACCAGTGATTTGCTTCACTGAATCCAGTCGGGGGAATAAAGACAAAAACCTAGTTTGCTAAAATATCTCCTCATCCAGAGCTGTAAGGGCTCCAGGGTGCTATTACATAGTCTGACAGCAGCAACAGACTTACATAACCTTAACAGATTCTCACTAAAATATATAGCTGCATGGCACATGAATAATTCTGTGATCTCCCAAAAGATTGTGTGCTTCTCTTATGAATTCAAATCCGACCAATAAATAATTGACAATGGGGCTACTTAAATGTTTCACAGACTTGCCAAAATGAATGCAAAGTCTATAAATTATAGAATTTCCTCAAAGTTATGTGAATGCAGTGAAGTGTCATATACAACCAGGCCCTCCTCCAAAGAGCTTACAGATATTATCGCCTGTGTGGGAGCTGCAGCTCACAAACCCTACATATCACGTGGCGTTCACATGCCTTTTCAAGCATATTATTTACTGAAAGTAATGAGACATTACATTAGAGAACACCAACTTTCAACTAAAAGCCAAGTGAAGCTGTTTCAAGCCTCTGTGATGGTCAGAGATAATATGCACTTGCTATCTCAGACTGCTAATGAGCTCCACTGGGTATGTTTTGATTGTATATTGAACGAGACCTGGTAAAAGAAAAAGGGGGGGAAAAAAAATCTCCTTTTAAGTCTTTTCAGCTACTTTACAGAGAAAAACACCCCAACTTGACTCAAGCAGCACCGACAACACTAAAGAAGTGAGAAAACATTGGGAGCCAATTTTAAACTTTTAAAATGTCAACAAAAAGGAAAGAAAATGATGCTGTCTTTTCTGGATATGAGAACAAGAGAAATAAACATTAGCAGTGTAATTTTATAAATGGAAATCATAATCAGCATAATATGTATTTGCCTCTTTAGCATAAAGGTTTGTATGCATCTGCAGTCAGTTGATCAGTACTCACCAGACACATTTCATTATGTGCATCTGTTCAACGCAAATATCAGCCAGTCACATGCAGCAAGTCCATAACCTGCTGACGTTCAAACAGAACATGAGAATGGGGAGGAAATGAGATTTGAATGACTTTGAAAATGGAGTTTCTGAGTCTGAGTAACTCAGAAACTGCTGATCTTCAGATTGTCTGTGGGGTTTACAGAGAATGGTCTGAAAAAGAGAAAATACTCATTGGCAGTTCATAGAGATGATGTCAGAGGTCAAAGGAGCATGGCCAGACTGTTTCCTGCTGATAGGAAGGTTATAGTAATTCATATAACCACTTGCTAGAACCAAGGTATGCAGAAGAGCATCTCTGAATCTCAACAGAGTGGAAGACCACACCAGGTGCCGATCTTAAACACAAAAAAGAGGATGCAGTTTGGATAGGCTCACCAAAATTGGACAATTTCTTTTTAGGATGCTTTGTCATGATATGGGGTTGGTAGGCAGTAGAGTCAGAATTTAGCGTAAACAACATAAAAGCATAGACCGATCCTGCTTCATCTTGATGATTTCAGGCTGCTGCTAGTGGTGTAATGGTATGGGGAATAAATCTGTGCCATATTTTAGGGACACCTCAGTATCAGCTGATCATTGTTTAAATGCCACAGCATTACCTGAGTATTTTTGGTGACCATGTCCATTCTTTTTAAGATCACGGTATTTTAGCATTACATTGAGTTTACTGTACTCAAATGCCTCCATAGTCACCAGATTGTCATGCAATAGAGCACATTTGAGATGTGGTGGAGTAAGAGATCACATCATGGAAATGCAGCCGACAAATCTGTAAAACTATGTGATGCAATCATGTCAATATGGACAAAAATCTCTGATGAATGTCTCCAGAGACCTGTTGAATGATACCACAAAGAATTAAGGAGTTCTGACGATAAAAGGATGTTGAAGAGTAACCCAACCAGCTTCTCCGTTTTTGCCCCTGTCCTCTCACTTTTCTCTACTGCATCAAACTCAGTTAATTTCCACTGTCCGCCTCAGCTCTGCTCATACGGTTCCAGGGACAGGCTGACCAGTGACATCAAGTACTGAGCTCATCACTTGGAACAACGCCCGAACCTCGTGACCCTGGCTGCAAGTGCGCATCTTTGCATTGCTTCATGAAACACACTTTCATCCACTGCCTTCTCTCGCTGTCTTCCACTTCTGAGAGGATCCCACTGACTCTGAGTCACTTTCATAAATTAACCATGTTCCTACTTTGCCTCTACAGGCTTCAGCAAGGAGCATGTACAGTGAAAAGTGCTTCAATTTTACACCAGCCGCAAGTTCCCTCCCATTCTGAAAATAGCAACCTTTTTTTTATACCATTGCCATAAAGCACACAGCTTCTTCAAATGTGACTTTCTGGGTGTATATGTGTTTCTGTACAGGAATTCATGCATTGCTTTTTTCCCTACTTATACTGGATGTGACATTGTTGGCGTATTCTGTACGCTAACTGCAGCAATTGTTAAGTGTGAATTGTCTCAGGAAGCAAAGGTGTTAGAAGACAAGATTATGAAGAAAAGTATATTTTGCAGAGAGAGGTGTCTGTATGTGTGTGTGTGCATATGTGTGGGTGGGTATGTGTATGATGGTATCAGGATGATTGAGAATAAGTGAAGGACTCCCATCTGCAACTAAAGGCAGACTTGTGAGCAAAGTGAGCAAACAACATTCATTTTCCTTTGACACCCATATTTAACTAATAAATAGGGTGATGAACACTATTTTGGGTGTGATTATTTTTGTCTGTCTGTACGTGTATGTGTGTTTCAGTGTCTGTCACCCTTGCTTATTAGGTTTTAGTTTACCTCAAGGCTCTCCCAGGGCCTAAAGTTAAGCTTACTGAATTCATTATTGCCTAATGAGCAGCGCGCACACAGCCACGAGTCTACTGTTGGTCCAAGGTTGTGTGAGTGCGTGTGCATATGTGTTTGTGTGTGTGTATTACATGCGTGGGAGGTAACAGTGGTGGTGCTTGCAAGTGTAGAGAGAGGTTGTGAGAATGTAGTGGCATGTATACAGATCCCCCAAATTGTGCCAAATTGTGTGTTTGTGTATTTGTTTGTGGTGCTTGTTTGCCTCGGTACAGTATTGCGTTGGTGTCTGTGTGTGATGGTGTGCGTAGGAGGGAGTTCAGCAACGAAACTCCCAGTGGGATTGACAATACTGCAGTGCTGAGCTAAGGAGACAGAGGGAAAGAAGTAGAGAGGAGAGAACCAATTACAGTGGTGCTCATCACTAAGCTCAGTCAGCTAAAATAGAAGCAGAAAGTCCATGGAAAGTTAACTATACTTTATCTTAACAAAAAATTATGGTTACCTATTGTGAATAAACTGATCCGATAACAGCTATTTTCTCAGTGGCTGCAGCCTAATGTATGTTTTTGTGCTATAGATGTCCATTTTAGATCACAACCATAAACCCCTTCCCTTATATTTGAAATATATGAAACTATATATAGTCTCATCTGCATATACTATATATTATGGGGCGCCGTTTGTAAAGTGAAACATGCTGAAATTAACGGCAACATTTTTCCACATTTAGCTCAAAACCTTACAAAAACATATTTTTTCGAGTAATTTTTACAACATTTAGTAAAATATTTGTAACTTTTCATCAAATGTTAAATATTAAATCTAAATGTTAAATATTAAATCTAAA
>NW_005187562.1:249533-254101 GCF_000239375.1 Pundamilia nyererei
ATTTAAATCTAAATGTTAAATGTTAAATCTAAATATTATATTTAAATCTAAATGTTAAATGTTAAATCTAAATGTTAAATCTAAATGCTAAATGTTAAATCTAAATGTTAAATGTTAAATCTAAATGTTAAATGTTAAATCTAAATCTAACCTGATCCCACATGCACTTTTGAGGCACTGTAAACACTCTTGCGCACCAAATGTGAATTTTAACTGAAAATACCATTCAGCAGACACACTATATTTGTGACCTTTTCAAAAGATTTACATTTTCAAATGCAAGGAGGTACCTCTGGCTGGTTAAGGAAGTCAGAATATACTGAGAAACGTGTGCTATCATAAACAAATGGTTTAGACTTTTTCATGGAAGTTGTGGCTAGTAAGAAAAAGCAGTACACCCTCAGTCAACTCTGATATTCAAAACAAGACCTAATAAAAAATAACTCTAGTGGGTCTTAAAATTAGTTAAATGTTACTGTTCAGTGAACAAAAATTAAATAGAAGTGCTGTGTGGATAAACTAAGAATTATGAGCAGGGTAAGTAGCAGCCAGGTGCTGCTAATCAAATGTACTTGATTAACTGATCGTTAGCAAGTGTGAGCACCTCTACAAAAAACAGGAGCTTTAGCGGCTTACTGGTCTGGGGAATGCTCCACTAAAAAGCAAGCCGCTAAAACTCCTGTGTAGCTCAGGTGTACCAAGGATGAAAGAAATCATTAAGCAGTTGCTGCTTCCCATGAGCCTGGGAATGGTTATAAAGCCATTTCCAAATAATTTAAAGTCCATCATTTAAAAAAAAAATTCAAGACAGACAGTTGTCTGAAGTGGACATCGCAGCAAATTCACATCAAGTTCCAACTGTCCAGTGCTCAGAGAAATGTCAAAAACATCTCAGACTCTACAGGCATCAGATAGTTTGTTAACTGTTAAACGTCATGACAAACGCAGGACACGAGCACAAACATCTCACACCAGCTGTCAAGCACGGTGGTGGGGGGCTGAGGATTTGGGCTTGTTTTGCAGTCACTGAGTTGACAGTGAACTCTAAAGTCCAATGTGAGGTCATCTGTCTGACAGATAAAGCTTGGTCAAAACTGGGTCAAATGTGACAATGACCCTAAGCAGCAAATCTACAACAGAATGGGGCCAGTCTAGGCCTGTACTTCAACATGATTGTAATACTGTGGTGGGACCTTAAGAGAGCTGTGTTAGAGTGGGCCAAAACCTTCCACAACAATGTGAGAGACTGGTAAAGTCAAACAGAAAATAATGACTTACAAGCTATTGAATCATAGACTTTACTTACTGTAACTTGGTTGTTTTGTTTTGTTATAAATAAATAATGACACTATAAAATGTAACGTTGTTCATCTCAGCTTGTGTTTACCTTATTTTAAGACCTGATAAGGAATATATACCAAAACCAGAGCGGATATTTAATTCAATAATAAAATTAGCAGTCAATAAGACTGTTATCCTCATTTTAGAATTTTAGACTGACAGTGGGGTTAAAATTAAGAGAGAATTGTGGCTATTACAATTACATTGTGAAAATTGTCACTCGAATAACAAACTGAATTATAGTTAGTGATTTGATTCAGTGTCACTACACAACCATCCACCATCTCTACCTCAGTATATAAAGGAAACATTGCTTTCAGGATTATTACTTAACCTTGGCACTGGAAGTAAAGGTGCAGTGAGGTGCAGAATCATGCATTATGGATTCAATCCCTGGTACCAGAGCTTATGTAAGAAGTTTTATTTCATCATGCATTTCATTTTCTTTTTTTTTTGCATGTATTAGCACACTCCTAGTACCTGAAGTGAAAACCTCAGATGGTTCAATGAGAATGATGATTAATAAATCATCATTCTACAACGAGAAAGATTATTCACAAGTGGAAAATAGGTTACAGGTTAGGTGAATTAACAGAAATGTTTTACACTAAAATGAAATCCAATGCGACTACAGCACCATGTCCTTAAAAATGAACACAGAGCCGAGTCACCCATTATGTTAGCCTGATGCAAATAACTTATTTCATTTTGTCCAACCCACAAGCCCATTAAGTGAAGGAGACAATCCAAATTTTCACCTTTTTACGATCACTTCAGATTGATTGAAGACGATGTACTCATTTCACAAGTTTAAGCAGAGCGGGCTCTAGTATGTTACTGTGTACACTGTAAAATACCAGAGAGATCAAAGAATCGCAGCAACCAACACAGATCTGGGACACAGATAGTCAGACTGCATTCTAAAAGCAAAGTGAAAGTAAATAGCAAACTTTCTGCGCACATTTGCAATCACTGAAGATTTTCTGTATAGCTGGAGTTTGGGCACGGGTGCATCCTCTGCATTTCATATCAAAGGGAGCAAAGACACAAAACAAGTTTAAACATTAAGTCACAATCGATTTGTCAACTTACTTACAGCAATAAGTAAGTAAGTTCTAAGTACATACTTTTTGAACAAATCTATATCTGCTGATGTTACTCAGCATTAACAGACATAAAAAACTGAAAAAAGGCATTTTTATATTTGAATTATTACACAGTGCAGGTAACTGTAAGTGCTAACTGTCAAACATGATAATCACAAGTTTAATGCAGGTCTTAAATGTGAAGTTTGTACATTACAGTATCAATCTTATTAAAGAAGAAAGGGCACAAATAATAAATAAAGACTTGCCTATTTAATTACTGATTGGTCTAGATGACATAAACTACGTGCAGTACTCACAGTTCTCCAGTGCAAGGCTTGCTACTCATGAGCATGGCATCTGTTTTTGCTCAAATAGAAATAATCTAAAAGTATTATTTAGGTGGCGTTGATTAGCATACGAAGCTAAAAAGCTAAAGCTAAGGTAAAACTGTAGCTTGCTAGCAAATTTACATTTGTCTTTGTTCAGCATTTATAGGTCGAGACTGTCAAACTGTAAATTCAGAGGAAATGTAATGCCCTGAAATGTTGTCTGCCAAACCAACAGACTAATAGCTAATTAAATTTGTTTTGCAGAAACATTTCGACTGGACTGTTAAGCAGCAATTCTTTTAAAAAGCTGTTTCTTATTGCATACACATAACTGCAACTCACTTAGTGGGTATGTTGCCATGTCTTTGGTAGTGCATATTCTCAAGTCATCATTGCTTTATCTTCTGTTATAGTGTGGTTGTATCACCTGACACTCACGCGATGTGCATCACCTGATGACTAGCTGTGGTACGTGATTTGGTATGTGATTTGTCTAGTGATGTTTGCGTGTCCCATAGAAAGTGAAGCATTAGGCAGTATAATTATACACAGACAACTTGAAGCTCTCTTTTTGTTTTTAATTCAGCATGTTAGAAAGTTGAAAAAAAGCCAACATCAGGGTGTGTGTGCAGCACGTATTTTAACACCTACTGCACATACCTGTGTAATGCGTACTGGAGAATGTCAAGGAACAAGCATCACATGAGTTTAATCAGAAGGTTTTCAAAGACATGGCATGCGGAGCATTTGGCTCCAATTTTTAACCAGGTGTTTTAAGTTTTCATTTTCGACTTGTATGACCTGCAGCTGTGAAACTTTGTTCATGTGATAGAACAGGAGCAATGCCGTGCAAAAAAGCAATGTGTTCTAGTCTATTGTTTTCCCTTTAAATAAATGTAATCATTAGCACAATGGTGAAAACATCATATCCTGAGTTACTCTGTGGCTGCAACCCTGATTTAGTGAAGGTATTGTCTAATGTAATTTACTTCTCTCTCAAGTTATTAACTATATGTGTATTAGTTGAATCAGAAGTAATATTAATTATTAATAATTGGTTATTATTATTATTATCATTATTATTATTATTATTATTAAATTGCTAATCACAAAAGAGTGACTATTACTATGACTCACGTATATTGTGTGTCTTCCTTTGCAGGAACTATTTTTCATCAGGGTGTGTTACATTTTAGCTTGCAAGGCAGTTGGTTTCTAGCAAGATTTTCACAGTGGGTAAGTTCAGAACAGTGTTCTGTGTGGGACTACTAACCAGTACAGTCACAAATGCACGGCACGGTTTCAGTGTGACAGTTCACAAAGGTTCTAATCACCTGGCAGGTATTTGTCAAACTGCTTGCAAGGCTCCTTCAGCAGAAAATGTCCTTAAAGAATCGGTGAGAATCATGTACATGCTAACGACATAGCTGGCCACTTGTTAGCTTGGAAGCACCTCATAAAGAGGCAGATTGTTACTCCTCTGCTCATCATATGCTTTGGTTTGTTGGTCAGATTAATGCTAGATTATTGTAGATGGTAACAGACAGATCCTCCAGTCACCTTTGTTCCTTTTGGAAGTTCTCGGCCTTTTCCAAATGATGCAATGGACGATTTCCCAGGCACTGCTGTGCAACAACCAATCTTTGGGTTGCACTTTGGGATAAAATACGTAATGTTTTTTTATTTATTTTGTTGTTCATTCACAACAACAGGATCTACAATACACAACTTATTGGTTATATTATATTTCCTCAAAATTTACACCAATTTTACAAATTTGGAATTTATATATGATCAGTGCTGATAATTA
>NW_005187562.1:254278-260617 GCF_000239375.1 Pundamilia nyererei
TTTTTTTCCTCATTAAACTTTAAAATATTCATCTCTCTCTGTATCTCTTTCCCTGTTTAGCAGATGCTATGTGACCTTTTCAGTAATGCAATCCTCAAATGAGTGATTGACAGGAATACGCCTGGAGACTTTGGGACATTATTACCTGCTTACACACATGCATATTTGCATACCAGCTGATGAGTCATGCGTCTCCGAGGACACAGATCAAGAGGCATTTAATCAGATCTTTTCTCGATACTGATCATGCCTGAAAAACACAAAGGTTCAAGTAAAGCCTGCCCTTTTGTTGGCTGCACATATAAACTCCAAATCTGGTGATTTCACTTGAGCTAACAGATGGTTTAAACCTATTGTTATAGTGACCTGATGCGTCTTATGTAATTTATATGAAAGGCTAGAGCAGGATGTTCAGCATCAGGATGTGTAGTCAGCCTTGTTAATGATAATCTCCCCACTTCCTCTTTAAAAGCAGGTTCTGGGGATTTTTCAGAATCAGATCATTGCAAATAACATAAAAGTATACTACGTTGTTGTGGTGCGTTATACATTACAGAAGGTTCCAACATTGCAAGGTGCTGCCTCATCTGCATAAACTCCACCTCTGAAGATGTGCCATCTGCCACAGCATAAATTAATTTGTTTTGGGTGCATGAAAAATGACACTGAGCTTGGTGAGCTACCCCTGTATAAATGAATAAACACATTAAAATCATTTAATTTGTAATGAAAACACAATGTCAAGTTTTTGTAACACAAATTTTGATTTTTGATGAACTTTGTAACTTAATAGTTACCAATGTGGCATACAAAGCAGGCTGTAAACTTTCGCACTAGATATGAAAGTTTAATTCTTTTCAGGCATATATTAAAAACTGAATATATCTATCTATATACAGAGCTATAGAATTAGATATTCATTCTTTTGAGGTCATATTTAGATCATCTTGTCTAATGCATGTACTGCATATGTTGTTTTTTGTAGGTGTTTTGTGTTTTTTTCTTTTTAGCTTGCAGTAAATTTTTGTTTAAAAATCGTGTGCATTCACAAAAAATACTGGATTTTGTGATGTCTTTTTACAGCACACATCTGGCTCACAGCTAACAAAACAAAGCACCAATCTGTCTGTGAAGGTTCTCAGTCATCCAGGTCATCGTAGTCGCTCCTTAGACCACCAATCCAAATTTATCCTGTGTTTAATACGTTTCCCATTGTAATTTCTTCTACCATATATGTCCATGCCCAACCTTTAATTCTCCCCATGTCCCTACTCTGTCTCTCCCTTTGTAGCAGCTGTGGAATTCCATCCTTCTAGGAACAATGAGAAGCATTGACTTCAAAGGACCGATCAAGCCGATGACTCTCAGATAAGGAAGTCTGCAGGAGCCACGGGGAGCACACAGACGTACAGGAGCACTATTTACAGACGTGCTTTGTTTCTGTCTTTTGTCTCTCGGGCTGCTCGTGGCATGCCAATCATTTCCCTTTGTCCCATATGTGCCATGGAAATCACAGTTTATATTTACTGCCCCTTATGGCAGATTTCATTCTGTGTTGGATAATCATTACACAAATCACAGGTAACCAGTTTTACCCAGCTATGCAATTTTATGATTAATATAACTTTTGGATAACTTGTTTAATCATGAGGTAATTCATTTTTTGGATTTGGATTTTAAGGGAAGAACCAGAAGCAGAGCTGGTTAACAGAATTGGGTAACCTGCTATTATTAATATTATATAATGAAATATATTTTATCTTATTAAATATTTGAATGTTTTCAAATATGTAATTGTGTTATTATCTCATTAAATATGTATGACTTTCCATCAGCGTCCAATGTGTCAAAATCAATTTAAAATATTTAATAAATTGCATCATTGCATAAAATAATAGCTTAAAACATCTCACTTTAAAAAGAATAGGCACACAATAAATAACTCATTGTGATTGGACAAGATGATGTTAAATTTCAGTTAATGAACTGATGCGACGCAACACACTAATTTGACGGTTACACTCATAGACAAAAGTATTGTGTGCTAAATAGTATGTAGTAATGATAATATAAATGGAGGGGTAAAAATATTTTGTTGACATTATCAGGCATTTAATTATTATATATCCTACTGTTACCTCATGAGCTATAGTGTTATTTAATATGGGTTATTGAACTGTATAGTGCTTTTCTACTCTACCTGAGCACTCAATAAATGTATAATAATATAATAATAGTATAATAAGTTGTTCCCTAAAGACAACTGGAAAAGTGCAGTTTTAAGCCAGGACTTATTTGATCTCCCATGGCACCACTGAAAACAATGGTCGACATATTTACGTCTATAATCTGCACACTTAGTGACACATATGATGTCAACCTACTCGTGGACTCTTCTTGCCCAAATGTGTGTCCTTTATTGTCCATTTCCTGCACAAGCGGTCAGCTGCTTCCTATCTGGCGCCACACCAATGACCAGCCACAGACCCCCCCATCGCCACGGTAACACTATTAGGGAGGGTCAAGAGCGGAGGGAGAAAAGATGGAAAACGCTGATAGGAAGAAACAGGACGTTCCCTCGTTCACAGTTGAGCTAGTTGCAGAAACTGCAGCATGATTTTGTGGGGCGACACGCGCTCCACCACTGAAAAAAAAGGTGTGTGATTGTGTCACAGACTGAGTTTGGGAGCTGAGTCAAAAATCCAGAAATAAAAAATGTGGACATCATCACAAACAACTGTTCAGTCTTGTTTGAGATCACTGTTCAGCCAAGTTTGTTGGTTATTAACTCATCTTTTTGTGTCAAAATTGCAACCCGATCTCCCAAGCGAAGTCCAAAAGATTTTATTTCTGCGAGAAAATCTCGAGTCAATGTGCCTGTTTTGGCTGTAAGGCAAGAATTTCAGTTTCATCACGAATGCCCTCAACATGTACAGAGACAGAGAAAGAGCGAGAAAGAGAATAAAAAACAGTTCAAAGTGAAATCCTGATAGATTCTGAGAAAAGATGCGGAGAGCCAGATAAATGAAATACAGGGGATGGTGCTGGAGGGGTGAGTAGATGTGAGAGGAAAGAAAAAGATGAATATAAAGAGGAGGGAGAGATGAAGGCACAGGAGAGGAGAGACAGGGAGATCTGACAGGGCGGACAGCTCTCTTTCATAAAGAGCATTAGATATGAGCCTCAGTCTGTCTCTCCAGGGGATGTGGTGTGGTTTGTCTTTTTTTCCCCCCACCACACTCTCACACAGAGACACACACACACACACACTTACTTATATACAGTGAGCTGTCAGTAGAAGCTAAAGCTGTTAACCTAGAGCAAACAAGCAAAAAACAAAGCTACTGAGCATTCTGATACATAAAAGTCCTAGTTTATTTAGCACACAACCCCAAACTAATTTAACTTAACACGTGGATTAACTTAAGACTTTGATGCAAACTTAAAGGTGAAAACGCCCTCGTATCAATTGCAAATGTCAGCTTTTGGTACCAGTTCCCTCGCATCAACATCTCTCTCCCACTGACACTTCTGTCAAAAGACTTTAAAGCAACTGAGTGACATGTTGTGTTTAGCAAAGTCAGTTCAGAACAGAGCTGCAACTGCTAGTGGTAAAACTATTCCTAAGTTTGTGTTGTAAAGTCCTCCCAAAGGTCTCGGTACTTGCTAGTGTCAAACTATTTTAGGAATGAAACCACTGCAGAATAAATGCTGCCAACAACAAAGGTTCTAATAAAGGGCTTTGTGCTCTCAAACCAGTTTGAGATGATTTGAGTTTTGTGACATTGTGCGTTATCCTGCGGCAAGATGTGTACAATGTGGTTATAAAGGGATGAATGTGACCTGTGGCTCAATTGGTCAGGTCCTCAAAGTGTGCCAAGACACTATATCTATATCATTACATTACCACGAGTAGTCTGAATTGCTGATCCAGGCAGGATAGATTCATGTTGGGTATGCCAAATTCAGACCCTGCAGGTGAATGTTGCACCACAGGTCAAGGGTCATCAGACCAGGCAGCATTCTTCAAATCTTATTGTCCAATCATAGTGAGCTTGTGCAAACTGTAGCCTCAGTTTCTTTTTCTTTATTGGCAGGATTGGCAGCAATGGTCTTCTGATGCTGTAGCCCATCTATTCCAGGGTTCTATTTGTTGTGTTTTCAGAGATGCTATTCTTAATTGCTCGGGCATAAAGAGTGGTTGACTGAGGTGTGTTCATGCAGCTTATGATAAGAAGGAAACCTAATCAGTTCTAACTCAGGCCAACATTATTAGACTATTTATAGGCTATGCATTAAATAATTACTACTCAGTATTTTTTTTTACCGAGCCTAGATATGATTAGATATGCTCAGTATTATTCTTAAAAAGTACTGCTAAAAAAAAAACAGGATCCTAGCAAGCTAAAATTAGCCTATTCGGTTTCAGCAGTTTAGTTAAGCATAAAGCACTTTGTACCAGGACACTTGGTCCTAGTACAAAGATGACACAAATCACGCACAGATCATGTAAAGTCCCAAAATAGTAAGTTTATTGGCAGATGGGTATCATGAAAGGAGTGGAAGAAAAATAGGCATGTGCAGTTCTATTTGTTCCTTTAACAGCACAAACACAAAAGTAAAGAGTGCTTAATGTGTATCATCCTAGAGGAAGGAAACCACTCCATTTGCGATGACAGCAGAACACTGCTGCGAGATCTGGTCAGCCATAAAGGAGATTTTGCGAAGCTTGTGGATAGGACGTGTGAAGATAACAAGGTATACTCAAACTACACGCACCTGACCCACAACGTTTTTTGGTTAACCAAACTGTGAAAGACAAAGTTTTGAAATTGTCAGGATGCATGTAGTATAACTATTTTACTCCTTTGCTAAAAGTTACCTTAGTGCATAAATATCATTATACAAGTTATGACATTGTCCCTATAATTTATCTGCTGTTGCTGTGCAGTCTAATATTAAACACACAGACAGAACGACAACTAAAAGTAACCTTTGGAATGTGAAATCTGCACTTCTCATAGCAGACCAATGATGCATGGTAAGTGTCAGCATTTCCAGTGGAAGGATTTCACTAAAGGCTTATCAAGAATTGCACACTAGTGTGTCAAGGTCAGCCGTTCGGAGTTGAGTTGTGTGTCCAATTCACCCAACTGCCTGTAATGTGTTATCAGTTGTGCCCTGGATAGATAACCCCAAAAGCCTGAGAGCAAGTTTCCTTTTCTTGGTATTTCCTGTCCTTTTAAACTCCTTTCGGGCTAAAAATTCCACCTAAGAAGGACAATTCATTGCTACTGACCCAGGGAATTTATTATTGCCAGTGAAGTACATCCTGATAAGGGCAAGGCTTTTACCCGTTTATTTCCTTTCTTCACTGTGCAAAGAGCATGTCTTATAGACTACATGGAAAATCACATCAATTTATTCGCAAAGTTGCTGCTAAAGAACATAAAAATAAATATAAACTTTTGCAGAGGGAAAATGTGGAGAGCTGAGCCTGAGATCCCACTGAGAATAACTTCATCGTCTACTGCTTCCTTATTCTCTTTCATCTTTTAGGCTTGCTGTTTTGTTCCCTCTGTTTTACATGCACTTCTTATCTTTACATAGGAATTTTCAGCTCCCTGTCTTACACCCACTCCAACCTATACAACAAGTGCATATTGCTTATTCTTGAAAAGGCACACATGCACAATACCAGAGGTGTGTGTGTGTGTGTGTGTGTGGGGGGGGGGGGGTGTTGTTGTTGTTTTTAAACATCATTAATGTACATTTTTAGATCTTTGGGTTTAGGTTGACAGGGTGTATATGTGTATATAAATAACTCTTTGTCCTGGAGAAATAGTTTGCTGCGTTATAAGAAAGCCCTCCGCAAAGCTAGAACATCTTACTATTCGTCACTGATTGAAGAACAACCCCAGGTTTTTCTTCAGCACTGTAGCCAGGCTGACAAAAAGTCAGAGCTCTTTTGAGCCAACAATCCCTTTAACATTAACTAGTAATGACTTCATGAACTTCTTCACAAATAAACTTTTTATCATTAGAGAAAAAATTACCAATAATCATCCCACAGATGTAATATTATCTACAGCTACTTTTAGTACCATTGATGTTAAGTTAGACTCTTTTTCTCCAATTGATCTTTCTGAGTTAACTTCAATAATTACTTCCTCCAAACCATCAATGTGTCTTTTAGACCCCATTCCTACAAATTGGTAAATGGTAAATGGCCTGTATTTGTATAGCGCTTTTACTAGTCCCCTCTAGGGACCCCAAAGCGCTTTACACACCCAGTCATCCACCCATTCACACACTGGTGGAGGCAAGCTACAGTTGTAG
>NW_005187562.1:290120-292041 GCF_000239375.1 Pundamilia nyererei
TAGATACAGATAAGAAAGAAAAAGCTTGCATGGTGCTTGATGTCAATGCACAACTGAAACAAGCACACCGCTAACTAAGATGAATAGATAAGCCTCAAGGGGCATGATTTGGATGATTTGATCAATTCTTACCCGTTCTTAAATGAAGCTAGTTCTTAATTTCCATCCTACTTATACATGAGCCTGACAGCTGGGTGATTACTTACTAGTCCATTAGCTTTTTAGGCTATTTTTCTGAAATCAGACAGCCCAAATGCTTGTGTTAAGTCGATTAACTTCCTGGTATTGATGGTGTTATTAACTGCTGTGTTTTGATTTAAATAATTGTATCATTTCCTGGTTCTTTGCCAGTTTGTAGTTTGACTGATCATTTCCTATTAACAGTCCGCATTAGGCATCAAGCCACTTACTACAGCAGTATAAGTAGAAAGACATTTAGGTTTAAGATTTCAGGAGAATAATGAAGCACAATAGGTTACTTTCCACTCAGTGTCAGGTAGATAGGGTTTTGAGGGTAAGATTCCAGACCTGGCATATGCCAGATGGAGGAAAGACGCAAAACCCCATGGCACTATCTGTGACTATGTTATTTTCAACAGAAAAACACATCATACAGTGCGAAACAGGCTACTTAAAATACGTAAATGATGTCTAGAAGCATAAGAAGGCTAAGTGTGGGATTATGTAAAAAATATTTATCATGTCATCAAAACCTGAACATGAGTAATTTAGGGCAGATCCTCCCACTCTCAACACACACATGCACACACAGTTTCACTCGACAAGACTGAGTACCTGTATGATATAAGTGACAACATGCTTTGTGTTTTTATTTCCATGTTGCGCTCAGAGCTTTCGTGTAACTGAAAGACGGGCAGCATCAGAAACGCCAGCCTACAGCACTGATGACCTCTTACTCTTCTGCCTACCATGTGGCGTGCTAATACTGACATGACTACTTCAAAACTTGCGATAAAAGACATCTGATTTTTTTTTTCTTTAACCCTCTCAGGCTCAAATTAAACTTTTTGTTGCTAATGCACAACCAAGTCCTGCAGTGGTACTTCTGAGTAAAAAAACCTCATAAAATATGTATGTGGGGTAATCAGGTTGTTAGTTTTTAACTGTTGCAAATCGGCAACGCATGCCTCGAGAGGGTTAAACTGTTATACTCTTTAGATCAGAGGAACAGTCAACAAAACATGTAGCTGGTGAACAATACCCAAAGATTTTCGTCGCCCACTAATCATGGAGTGGTTGGTTTGATCCCCAGTCTAAGTGCCAAATTTTAAAACCTGCCCCACATATGTCATCAGAGTATGGAAAAAGGTGTGTAATATTTGCATTTTTTTGTCATCATGTCAGAAAAACAGAAAAAGTGTCCTTTTTTAAGCTTCCTGTTAAATAGGTCAGAGCAGGAACTTTAAATATCTCCCGTTCAGTCTTTTATGAACACTTTCTGCTCTTCAAGCACTTTTTTAATACAGTAAAATCCTGTATAAACATCTAATATTTCTGTGCTGACCTGGTTTCCTTTCATTGTTTGCTCTTCTGCAGCTGACCCAAATGTCTGTGTCCTCTAATGCTTGCCTTGGTTACACAATGCCAGTGAAAACAACTTTAGCTGTTCAGTGATATCCAGCAAGGGCATAAAAGTCTCAGAGATATGGTAATCGTGCGAGATGCGTCTGCCTTATCAGCAGGCAGACCTAATTGCAGTTATGCTGTAGCTGTTTCCGCTGTCCACAGAGTGCTGTATTTGTTCTTGTATTGTGGTGTTAGGAGAATAAAATGCTAATTCATCTTCTAAAATGGGTATGTAGGATTCCCAGTGGTGAGATGTTAGTGATAATGAGCAAAACCTATTTGAAGGTAAGAATTATAGCTGTCTGAGGACCGTAAATGCCAAACTAGTTTAGAT
>NW_005187562.1:293279-362612 GCF_000239375.1 Pundamilia nyererei
ACCCTCCCTCCCACTGTCTCCACATACACATGAGGTTTGCTGGCTGAGTTTGCTTAACCTGCTTGAACTGCAGCATTTTCTCAGGACTCGGCTTCATCTCGGGGCTTTATCTACCACAAAACCCAAGCCGACCAGGCGATGGAAAATTCCCAAAACCCAAACGTGACAGAAGGCTTTTATCGACAGGGTGTGAAACATGGCAATCAAAGAAAAAAGGAAAACCAAAAGCTTTTAATCTGCAAAATCTGGGACATGCAATAATCCCAGGTCAGTCTCTCTTGCTATAGGTCTCTGATTTTTGTCATGCACACACATTCACATTCTGCTCTTCAAATGGGAACTTGAATTACTTTTGTGTGTGTGTCTGTGTTTTAATTACTAAGAGAGAAGCTAAGAGAAGTTTTCACAGATTTATTGTGCTGGGTTTGAGCCAGAATAGGTGAGAGAACTGCTGCTGGCTGTTACTGTTCTCAGCACATACATATGAGTGCGAAGCCCCTCTGCAGGAGGCCTCTCACATCCCTGCAGCCAGCATGAAAACAGATTGTTTATATATTCTGCTAAATATTGCAGAAAACTTGTGGATATAAAATGGAAGGACGCCACCGTCGTTCCTTCAAGTGCCCAGTAACTAAAGTGAAAGTTAAAGGCTCCCTATAAAAGTAAAAATGTATCGATAACATCTTAAACAATGATTTACTCATGAACCAAGCCCCTTTTTGCTATTTTTTCTCATGTAATATAATTATAATGTTTAAGTATCAATCAATCAACACAGACATTAACATTTCCTTTGTTTTGGTTTTTTTTTTTTTTTTTTTCAAATGGGCATTGGCAGCGTTCTCAAAGTCACGTACGGCGGGGCGAGTCCTTCTACAGCGGGGCCTTTCCTTCTCAATGAAACCTTCACAAAAGGCAAGATGAAAGATAAATCCAGCAAAAAGGGCGGAAACGGAGCAAAATGAAATAAATGCTGACTTACTGCGTTCCCATTCTGTTTCACACATCACGCCCGTTTGGTGGGAGTGTGTGCCAGTGGAAAGCAAGTAGCCTCTGACATCTTAGCCTTACTTTTGGAAGGCATCCACTTTGACACTATGTTCTAGGAAGGCATCAGAGTGTGTGTGTGCAGGCATACAGCGTGACACAGCACAATACCCGGTCCCTAGCCAAAACACAGAGGGTGGGACCCACACCCTGGCTCTGTGCTAAGTGTCACATAGAGCTCTCCAGGGGACGTGATTGTACACACTTGCTAAAAGGATAGGGCCCCCCGCCTCCCCTCCTCCAGCGTGCCCACTTTTCCTATACTGGCACCACTCCTGAATTGAAAGGAAATGCAACATCACACGTAATTATCTGCATATACGCTGCACCACTGATCAGATGATTAGCATGGAAAGATATTATTATATAATCCTAATTGTAGTGAAGGTCACATCACTCATGTTTAGTTACCTGCTATGTAAAGTTTCTGGTACCCAGAATTTACCTTTCTAAGTTTCTATTAGTATTATTTTATATATCAAAGAGAAAGCATGGATTAGATGTCATAGATGGAGCTTTGGTGGTTCTGTCTCTCCTCTTTTGCTCCTACCTGGCAGCTCCATAGTCAACATGCTTTGCCCAATACTATCCCTCCTCTGAAGATGTCAAAACCAACACTGTCTCTCTAACTTTGTGTCCAAAACTTCCCTTTGAATGGTTGAACACCAGGTATTTAAACTTATTCACCATCATTGCCTCTACTCTTTGCAGCCTCTCCTTTCCACCTACCTCACTCCCATTCACACACACATCTATTCTGCCTTGCCTCTACTTACTTTCAGACTCTTATTTCAGGATGTTTTACATTTTGGATGTACTGCTGTGGAACTTTAAAATTTAACCAGTGCTGATCATCTCTCTTTTGCTGATTTGATCACCCTCAGTTGTACTACAGTTGGGTCTATATAGTGAATTAATAGATGTAAGCACAATGACATGAGTGAACACGATAAACTATATTGCCAAAAGTATTCGCTTTGCTGCTTTCACACATACATGAACTTGGGTGACATCTCATTCCATAGGGTTTAATATAATGTTGGCCCACCTTTTGCAGCTTCAACTCTTCTGGGAAGACTTTCATGTCCTCTAATTAATGGCAGAGGTTGCGGTCAGGACTCATCCATGTCTTTATGGACCTTTATGGAAACCCATTACATGACGTGTTCTACACACTGTTCTTGAGCTAATCTTAAGGCCACAGTAAGTTTAGAGCTCTGCAGCAATTGACTCTGCAGAAAGTTTAGACCTCTGTGCACCACTGACCCCACTCTGTGATTTGTACTCTCCTGAAAGCAGCCACAAAAGTGTTTGGAACACCTGAATTTAATGATTTGCATGGGTGACTGAATACTTCTGGCAGTATATTGTATATTTTGATACCTTTCCAGAGGTATTTGTAGCTTTGGAGAACCACCTGTGCCAGCAGAAGCAACCGGGATCATTTCCATAAAAGCAAACCATGCAAAACAGAACGTTTGGGGTTTATCTGACAATCATTAGTGAGATGCTTGCAGTAGCCTCGCCCATATTCAACTGACGTCAGTGCCTCCAACTTTGGACCCAGCAGTTTCGTGGTGCACAGTAGATAAACTGAAATACATTTGCCATGTGACATGCAGCAGCCAGTTAAATATTTAGTGTAGTATAATATTTCACATTCTCTTCACTGTAAAAGAGTATCAGTATTCATCTTTGTCTCATAATCCTTTAAAAAATGTAAAAACACACACACACACACTACAGGTAGAGCACCAGAAAGCAATCGTCTCCACCAGCCCAGTTCTATCTTCAAACACGTTGTCCAATAACCACACAGGAGAGTCTATTCGTCATTTACTCACCTCTCCTACGTCAGCAGCTGAGAGATAAAAACACGTCTGTGTCAAACAGTTACTTATGAGTATGTTTGCAGACCTTGCGGTTTGAACGGTTTAGAAAAATAAAGACAAATGATGTCACAAATGTACAAGAGACAACAAGTTTGTTAGTAAAACTGTTTCTAACAGTTCGATCAGACCAGAAATGCAGCATTTTTTACAGACCGTGTTACAGATTTTATTAAGACAATGACATCATTGAAAGTAAAGATTAAAAACAAACTGAACTCCACAACCTGCCATCATAACACACTGTTCTGACGAGATTCAGCTACACGTATTCAGTCACTGGGTTTTTCAGCCTGAAGCGCATGGATATCTAAATGTGAATAACAAGATGACAGCATTTTTCCCCTTCTTTTTAAATATCTTTATGTCATCATGCAGGAAGCATGAAAAACTGTCTTTGGGGAAATGGCGGTTCCTATATTTACAAATTGTACTGTTAAGTTTTGGTTGGCTATAGCGCACACAGATACAGATTATTTCTGAAGCTCAAGAGCAGTTTTTGTTGTTTTCATTTGCAAATTTAGGCTTGTTGACAATTCATCCATAAATAGTGAACATAAACTGCAATTTCAGCAACTTTATTGGCAAATGGTGGCAAATTTATATTGGATTTGATTGTTTTCTTATATTTGTCGCTCCAGACATTTTTGACTTTTGTATTCTACAAATAAACAAACTTTCCTCTCTCAGTGCTTGATAGTGATACTCTTCACCTCTGTGAAAAAGTGATAGGAATCTTTTCCTCCCTCCCTTCCCACACCAGAGTTCTTCATTCCTCCAAATGGGAGGTTCAGATCTCTCACCAGCCAGCAGTTGGTCCACACCAGACCTGCTTGTAACTGCTGGGCCACCCTGTGAACCTTCCCCACATCCTTGGACCACACTGTGGCTGACAGACCGTAACGTACACCATTGCCCCTGGCAACAGCTTCATCCTCAGTATCAAAGGGGCTGATGCAGGTGACGGGACCAAAGATCTCCTCCTGCATGACACGGGAGCTATCAGATATGCCTGTGAT
This sequence comes from Pundamilia nyererei, assembly GCF_000239375.1. Lineage (NCBI taxonomy): Eukaryota > Metazoa > Chordata > Actinopteri > Cichliformes > Cichlidae > Pundamilia > Pundamilia nyererei. The sequence goes on from NW_005187562.1 coordinate 297,235, forward strand.
GACCGTTGTCGGCATGAAGTATCCAGACTTGTTGCGCTGCGGGAGGTCCAGCTTGTCGAGCCCCTCACCGCAGTGAATTATGCCACCTTCTGATTTGGCCAGGGCTATATAGCTACGAACCTTTGGATTTGAAAGGAGACATTTCAAACTATAGCACATCAGAAATCGAAACAACAAGTGTTCAGTCACATTCTGCATTACATGTAAGCACCTTCTCCAGGTGTTCTTTACTGATGAGCGCTCCATTTTTGCTGCTGGGGTCAGAGGGGACACCAGTCTTCCACTTCTTAGCCGCAGCCACAAACCTTTCCAGGAACGCCGAGTAAATACTCCTCTCTACATAAATCCTGCTGGTACACAGGCAGACTTCACCCTAAGAGGAGAAGAAATTGAGAAGATAAAAATGGAGGACTTCAGAAAGTTGTTTTTTGACAACCCACCTTAAGACAAAAAGTTGGGCTGTGATTGCCCCCTTGTGGACAAACTATGTTATTACACCCTCAACACATACAGAAGCTCCTGTTACAGATAATCACCGTCATTTCATTTGCATTAAGAAGTTCAATGAAAGAAAATTTGAAAAAAAAAAATCCTGTTAAGTATGTATTAAAAATGGACCTTCTGGGCTTTGTTTTACAGTTTTTTTGCACACCGGCAATTTATACATATCAAATCAAACTCATCAAGTTAGGTTGTGACGGATTCTGCAGTCTAACGTATATTTAAAACACCCACCGTCACATTTCAGTACAAAAAAAAGATTAACTTTAACACTTCTAAACTGACAACAAACATTTCCAGCTATGATCTGGAGAGCATGAGATTAATAACCTTGTAATAAAGAAATGATTTCTTGAACTTTTCGTTCTGTAAAAATGTGCTTCACTGCTGCACATTCCCCAACAAATTTCCAGTTAAAATAACAATCTGTGGACACAGAAGCTCAAAAGACTCTCGGGCAGCTGTCCTGTCAATTGAGTTTATAATATATAAAAGCCAAAACTAAAAGTGATGGTACCCATAAATAAAATTAATAAAGCTAAACAGTCCTAAAGAAAAAAATATCCTCAGTCACATTTTGTCTTCACCTGATTGAGAAAGCTGGATCGGACGGTGGTCTCGATGCACTGGTCTAAGTCTGCGTCAGCAAAAATAATAGCTGGGTTTTTGCCTCCCAGCTCCAGTGAGAGCTTCTTACAGTAGGGGGCGCTCCGCTCGGTAATGCGCTGGGCAGTGGCTGTGGACCCAGTGAAGGAGATTAAAGGGACCTCAGGGTGACTAACAAGCGCGTCACCGGCTCTTGGACCACTGCCAAATACGACGTTGACGACACCGGGAGGAACACCTAAAGAGATGAAGACGATTGCAGACCACTAATTAATTTCGCACTACAGTGGTCCCTCGCTGTAACGCGGTTCACCTTTCGCAGCCTCGCTGTTTTTTGTGTATTTTTCCTTTTTTTTAAACAGCGCATTATGTTCTGCGTCCTGATTGGCTGAAGACAATTTCAATCAATCTCGTGCCGTGTGTCCTGCGCAGTACAGAATGCGTTCAGCTTGTCAAATTTACATAAATCTTCGTTCGCTAGCATGTATGCATAGTATGTTTGTAAGTTTTCTCCCCAACAAACACAAAAATGTCGACGAAACGTTTTGCGCGGTTTCATTCTATAATACTGGTTATATTTTTCTACGAAGGTCTGAACTTTGAGTGTTTAAACGAGAGCAAAGTGTGAAAATGTTCGTGCCTGTCTGAGAAAAGTGTATAAAGTGTGTAGTGAGGGGTTTTACAGCCTCAAAGCATCTATAATAATTGTAAAAAAATTAAGTTGGCTCCTTCGCGGATTTCACCTACTGCGGGTTATTTTTGGAACGTAACTCCCGCAAGTAACGAGGGACCACTGTACTCATATCTGTTCATTATTTGCAGATTTAAAAAAATACCTTAATGAGTTATGTTTTTTGCTTTGCTTTAACTCCATCTGCATGACATTGCACTGTGGGTCCTGTAGTCCTACCTGCTTGCTGCATCAACTTGCACAGCATCCAGGCGGTCACAGAGGTCATCTCGCTGGGTTTGGCCACCACTGTGTTGCCTGCAGCGATTGCAGGTGCAATCTTCCAGGTCAGAAGGTACAGGGGCAGATTCCAGGGACTGATCAAACCAGCTAAAAAACACACCAAAGGCCATTTAAGAGCACATACACAGGACAAATGGGTCATCTGAAGGTTTCACTGCAAGCAGCCTAAGTGCTCACCCACTCCCACGGGGCAGCGGACAGTGTAGTTCAGGCAGCCCATGTGGTCCATTGGGCTGCAGTCGGTGGTGTGGTGAAGCATGGATGTCGAAAAGAAGCGGAAGTTGTACGCTGCCCGGGGAATATCCACAGTCCGTGCAGCTGTTATCGTTTTACCTACAAAGATTCTGAAGTGAGCATCAAAGGGCAAATGAAGCAGTTGCCTACACATTTTTGAGACAGAGTACAAGATTAGACATTCATGAATCAGTATTTGATTAATAAAAAGGGATTTCTGAGCCACTCGTTTCTATTCCTGCATTAGTGACCTGATTTCTAAGGTGGCAACATATAAGACAGTCTAAGCAACCTTGGTCTTTGGACTCAGCTTGTGCAAACTCCTCAAGGTTGGCCTCAATCAGGTCAGCCAGTTTGTGGAGGATCTTCGCTCGCTGCTCTGGGCTGCATGCGGACCATTCGGGGAATGCTTCTTTAGCTGCTGCCACTGCTGCATCCACCTGCAGGCATGAGATGACATATAAGCAAACTGCACAATTAAGCACGATCACGTCCAAGAATAGAGCTTGATTCCACTTTGAGAGAATACGCAGGATTGTTTAAGTGACATTTTATTGATACACTCTTAAAATCTTAAAAAGCTGATCCTTTATATTAATTTCTAAGGAGTTCAGAGGACTTAAGAATATTGTTAACTACAATAATATGTACACGGATGCATTTCAACAAAACACTACATTTTTGAAGAAGGTCAAACATGAACAGCTGAAGTTAACTGATGTGTTTAATGATTACTTGATTGCTTGCTCTGCAAAGCTCAAAGGTGGCTTTTTCTGAAACCACATTTTATGCAACGCACTAACCTGAAACCTCAAACCTCATTCAGAAAGTTTGTTCTGTTCATCTCTTAAGTCCCTGACACGGAAGAAGTCCCTCGGATGAGTGACAAAAATTTCTCCCAGTGATAATGCAATGTCTAGATGAACACAATAGACTTTCTGGGACTTTCCTACCTGGATGATTAAGCATGCATCAAAACACATACACTAAAATGTACTAATATTGCTGAGTCAAAGGCCTTTAAATCTGACAACAGGATTTGTAATAACAAGCAATCCAACTCGATGCAAAAAATATTCTTGTGCAAATGTTGTGATATTGCAGCTTAGTACAGAAAAAAGAAATTGTATTTAAATAAGACAGCTCTGCAGAAAGCTGTCAGTCCAGCCTAATGCAAACACACAGCAGGACTTATACAAACATGTCTAAACATATGCAAGGATTCATTCAAATCTCAACCTCTTGGTTTTGCAGATGGTTTTAACTTGATCCCCCACCTCCTCCTTGCCACTGTCCGGCACTTTGCAGTAGACCTCGCCAGTTGACGGGTCGTAGGAGTCGATGTAACTCCGACAAGAGACGAACTTTCCTCCGATGTAGTTCTCCAGAACCAAAAGTGAGCGCTCTTCTGACGTTTTCGACATGCTTGTTAATTACAGGCGCCAAAGTAACACCAGTTCACTTCCCAGAGGAAACGATGACTGCACGTACTGCTAACCTGACAAACACTGGACCTCCAAAGGAGGGGCTTACTCTCTGATGATCCTATTGCCTAACTCTTTATCAGACCTTATTCACACAGATCTTTGAGCCTGAAAGAATAAACACTTTTTCTACACACAGTATCTTAAAGAGAACCTTAATTAATATCATGGCAAAATGTCTGCTCAACACAAAGTTCAGATAGTTAAGATAAATGTGGCTTTCCAGTGTTCATAGACAATATTCAAGCATCTGAGTGACTTTAGGTGTGTTTAGAAAAACTGCAGAGGTCTGAAAAGTTTGTTTATTCTCACAGGCTGCTTCATATATCATAAAACTGGGTGATCTACTCCTGCTGGTGGTTAAATGAATGAGGTGAAGCCGTTTTGTTTCAGAAAGACGGACACAAAATGTCAGGTATATGTCGCATGACACTATTTACTTGTCTATAAGTTTAAATGGACATTGCATGCATGGCCTCACAATCTTGGATGGGTCTTGGAGGTCTAGGGCAGCCGAGGGATGTCACTGTACCCCCTTAGTTGAATTCTACTGATATACTTCAAATTATAACTATAAATTACACTAATTCATACTTTTTAGTCATAAAAAAAACTTAAACATCCACACCCCTCATAAGTTTTTGCAGCGCTAGCTCAATTTGATCATTCAGTTCACAGTTTAGTGCATAGGGCTTCTGAGGCAATCATGTAACCGGTATGACTGAGGAGGAGACCAAGAGGATGGATCTATGCAGGTCAGGCTTTGGGAAATACCCTTCATGTCTCTTTGAAACTAAAAAGAGGTCATTCATCAGCTTGCGTAGCTCTAAAGCATGACCCTACTCGCAAATAGCAAAGCAAAAGGAAATGTGTTGGTTCACAGTCAGCCGCCAAGTCCAAACGGTGAGTTTAGTGATACCTGGAGAAGAGATGTCTCTGCTATTTTGCCTTACAGACGGACATTTTTGCACCTTTATAACTGGCTATATTTATGTGACTGTACAATGTGTACATGGTTGTAATCCAACACTGCTAATATCTGAACCTCAATGAAAAGATATAACTATGTGTTTTTTTAAACAAAAACAAAAAACATTAACATAATTTACAGCACCTAAAGTGCTTTCAACTGTATTTGTGTACACAACTCCTTGAGGAAGTGCTGATTCAAAGGTGACTGCCCACGAAGCCATCACATTACTCATCCACTTACAGAGAACGTGATTCACTATTATGATATGAGCCAAAAAACTCATACCAATAACCAAAGTTCTCATCGTTTTCCTACTCCTGGTTTTTTTTTTTTTGTTGGTTTTTTTTGCAGCACATATATTTTCCTGTAAGGTGAGTAGCGTGTCTGCGTAATGACCACTAACATCCTGTGGCAACTAAGCAACTTTCACGCTGAGTTGCTCGCTAGTGCAGGATTTCTTCCTGAGGCCTGTGAATGACTTAAAGATCACTTACTGACATGGACACCAGCTCCATGAAGTTAAATCCCAAAGCATACATATACAGTTTACACCTATGTAGTTCATTATAATATTTATGTACATTCATTTACAGTGGGGCAAAAAAGTATTTAGTCAGCCACCGATTGTGCAAGTTCCCCCACCTAAAATGATGACAGAGGTCAGTAATTTGCACCAGAGGTACACTTCAACTGTGAGAGACAGAATGTGGAAAAAAAATCCATGAATTCACATGGTAGGATTTGTAAAGAATTTATTCGTAAATCAGGGTGGAAAATAAGTATTTGGTCACCTCAAACAAGGAAAATCTCTGGCTCTCACAGACCTGTAACGTCTTCTGTAAGAAGCTTTTCTGTCCCCCACTCGTTACCTGTATGAATGGCACCTGTTTGAACTCATCATCTGTATAAAAGACACCTGTCCACAGCCTCAAACAGTCAGACTCCAAACTCCGCCATGGCCAAGACCAAAGAGCTTTCGAAGGACACCAGGAAAAGTATTGTAGACCTGCACCAGACTGGGAAGAGTGAATCTACAATAGGCAAGCAGCTTGGTGTGAAAAAATCAACTGTGGGAGCAATCATCAGAAAATGGAAGACATACAAGACCACTGATAATCTCCCTCGATCTGGGGCTCCACGCAAGATCTCATCCCGTGGGGTCAAAATGATCATGAGAACGGTGAGCAAAGATCCCAGAACCACACGGGGGGACCTGGTGAATGACCTGCAGAGAGCTGGGACCAAAGTAACAAAGGTCACCATCAGTAACACACTACAACGGCAGGGAATCAAATCCCGCAGTGCCAGACGTGTTCCGCTGCTGAAGCCAGTGCATGTCCAGGCCCGTCTGAAGTTTGCCAGAGAGCACATGGATGATACAGCAGAGGATTGGGAGAATGTCATGTGGTCAGATGAAACCAAAGTCGAACTTTTTGGTATAAACTCAACTCGTCGTGTTTGGAGGAGGAAGAATACTGAGATGCATCCCAAGAACACCGTACCTACTGTGAAGCATGGGGGTGGAAACATCATGCTATGGGGCTGTTTTTCTGCCAAGGGGACAGGACGACTGATCCGTGTTAAGGACAGAATGAATGGGGCCATGTATCGTGAGATTTTGAGCCAAAACCTCCTTCCATCAGTGAGAACTTTGAAGATGAAACGAGGCTGGGTCTTCCAACATGACAATGATCCAAAACACACCGCCCGGGCAACAAAGGAGTGGCTTCGTAAGAAGCATTTGAAAGTCCTGGAGTGGCCTAGCCAGTCTCCAGACCTCAACCCCATAGAAAATCTGTGGCGGGAGTTGAAAGTCCGTGTTGCTCGGCGACAGCCCCAAAACATCACTGCTCTCGAGAAGATCTGCATGGAGGAATGGGCCAAAATACCAGCTACTGTGTGTGCAAACCTGGTAAAGACCTATAGTAAACGTTTGACCTCTGTTATTGCCAACAAAGGTTATGTTACAAAGTATTGAGTTGTATTTTTGTTATTGACCAAATACTTATTTTCCACCCTGATTTACGAATAAATTCTTTACAAATCCTACCATGTGGATTCATGGATTTTTTTTTCACATTCTGTCTCTCACAGTTGAAGTGTACCTCTGGTGCAAATTACTGACCTCTGTCATCATTTTAAGTGGGGGAACTTGCACAATCGGTGGCTGACTAAATACTTTTTTTGCCCCACTGTATATTAATGTAAGTATCCAATCATCCAGTGGCATCACCTTGTACAGTTACTCATGTAGACATGATCAAAACAATCTGCTGAAGTTAACTGAGCATCAGGATGGGGAAGAAAAGGGATTTAAGTGACTTTAAATAGGGCATGATTGTTGGTGCCAGACATGCTGGTTTTGAGTATTCCAGAAACTGCTGATCTCCAGGGTTTACAAAGGATGGCCTGATGGAGAAAATATCCAAAGCAGCAGCTCTTTGGGTGAAAATGTCTTGTTGATGTTTATCACAATAACTCTACTTGTTACAATCAAAGTCTGCAGAAAAGAATCTCTGAACTTGCACACTGAACCTTGAAGCAGATGGGCTGCAGCAGCAGACCACACTGGGTTCTAATCCTGACAGCATTGTTTAAAACCCCACAGCCTATCCCAGAATTGTTGCTGATCGTGTCCATCTCTTTAGAATCACAACGTACACATCTTGTGCTGGCTGCTTCAAGCAAGATAACAACTAACAGGTTTTGCAATAGAGCGTCTTTGGGATGTGGAGGAATGGGATTTGCATTACAGATTTGCAACTGATAAATCTGCAACAACTGTGTGATGCTATCATGTCATTGCGGTCTATAAGCTGGCAACAATCACAAGAAAATGTAACAGAATGGACTAAAAGAAGATACTAAGAAGTTACATGGTCATGGCCCGCATGCATTTGTTAACAGTGACAAAAACTGCTGAACATATCGTTCAGCAGTTTTTGAATGAATCATTGTGTTTGTGTTTGGAGAATTCTTGTATACTCGCTCTACAGGACACGTTCGTCCTTTCATATTTCATCTCTTCAGCCGTTTTACCTCAGGGAACGTCACATTAGCACCTACGCAAAAAAACAACCACTATATTTCTGTTTTTTCCAAAGAGAAAAGCGAATGGAAACTCAACTCTCATTGAACTCTCACCCTAAATTGTGCGCAATTAGAGGTGACAATGAGTAGGTTGTTCGTCAACATGCGTCAGAGCTTAAAAAAAAAAGTGTGTGGGGGTCACAATTGTGAGCATTTTGTAAAATTATTTCACATTATTAAGCCAGCATTTACATTCTAGCTGTGAGACTGTCAGGACAAAAGCCAAGCTTTGTTCAACTTCACATGCAACACTTTTACTGAACCTTCCAGAAAGGTTTGTTTTTCTTGGCTTATGGGATTATAATAACGAAGAGTCACTAGATGAAAGGATTTTCTCAGATGCAGAAATCAAAACTCAAACCACAAGTTGCTGATGTCATGTTCATTTTTTCTTCTTTCTTTTTTTGCACAGAAATGATACAACTCTTTGAACCCCAAACTGCACTCAGATGAGCCTTTGTTTAAAAAAAGAAAAAGAAATAAAGAGGGAAATCAAACCAGGTCTTCAAACAACATCTTTCTGCTGATTTGCAGAAGAAAATCAGTAATAACTCTATTATTGTTTCACCATAAATGAGAAATGCCTTCTCCAAGTAGAAATGATAATTTTCACTCTTTTGTTCTTAAACTACTCCACCCTGGTTAGAGTAAACATTTGAATGCATTAAACTTCATCCCTTCGGTTATTGAAATTAAAATAAAAAAAAAATAGTTCTAGTTTTTAAAAAAAGATACTATTTTGCCCTTTAGAGTCCCACATAACGTAACATTAGTTACAATAGTTAATTTTAGTTTTGATTAGAAAAGCCTCATCAAGGAAAACGGGGCAGTGTAAACCCAGTGCTGACCCCTCATGCATAGAAGCAGAGAGGGGAAAAACATGGACTTGTTCTTTCACTCCTTAAATAAAAGTCAGTGTTATCCGATTTATTACAGCTCCTTCAAAAAGAACATAGTTAAACACATCACTGTGAGATGCTCTGCAGGGTAGGATCGGTCTTTCAGAGTCTAAAGAAAACATTGGTTTAATCAAGTGGAATCAATTTAAGAGCAACAGGCTTTACTGACAGATAAAGGTGGAGTGAGCAGGAGCTGGGTAGTGCGCCTGTATGACTGAGGAGGACGCTCAGCAATACTGAGTTGAGATGTGAGAGCTGGCGGATGCATTGGGAGTTTATTTTGTGACATCTTGCCACACACTTGGTATCTGTGCAGTTAGTGATGTTCAGGGCAGACAGGTGGAGCAGCTGCTACACTGATTGGATAAATGGATGGATGAATAAAACGCTCTGACTCCATGAGCGGCGTTTCTTTGATCTCTCTGAAATGCACTTTGTCTCTGGCTGCATGCAGTCTCCAGAGCAAAGTCAGGCTAGCTGGCTCTGTGTCGGCAGAAATGGTCTTCATTCTTTGATCTGCAGGAAAGAAAAATTAAATGGCGTAAGAGTACTTTATTAAACGGGGGAAGTGGGACTATTTTGCCACAGGATCCAACTGATTACCTCAGTGACAACCCCCGCGGCGATGGTGGAGCCAACATATCGCAGCATGAAGCGGCCCAGCTCCTTATAGTCTTTGTACAGCTCTAATGACACGGGCCTCTGGGTCTGGATCTCCACGATGGCATTCATGCCCTTACTCAAACACCTCAACAGAAGAGACACGCAAGAAGCAGCATGACATGAATTTGAATATTCTAACAAGAAGTTGACTTTATGGCGAAAAGGGGGTTAATATGATGCCATCTTGTGGTGGCATTTTCAGTGGAGAAATGTTTTGTCACTCATCTGACTGACTTCTTCAGTCTCGGCTGACTTCAGGTTTCCCAACATCATAAACAGCATATTTGCATAATGACTGAAAGTAGAACTACTGACTAATAATGACTAACAATGGGCCATGAGGTCAGTTTCATGATCATTAATATGCAAATTGTCATGACCACTGACCAATAGCCACCGGTATTAATCACAGAGAGTTGGGGAATGGCTGCGATCACAGCATTGTAAGATGGTGAAATATGTACCCTTAGGCCGCCTCCTCGATTCAGAGATGGCTCCTTTTCACGTAAATGGCCTCTTTGACTCCCTGCTCAAACCAGCGTTCCCCCCATGTGTACATGCTCATCATCATTGATATATATATATATACACACAGCAATCCTCCTGGCAGTTAACAGCGTACACTATATTCCTCAGTTTGCAGCTGGGAGCCTGATCCTTGTGGTGGGATTTGAAAGCCTTTCCCAGTTTTGTCAAATGTCCAGCTGGGATAACCACATTTACTCTGGGCTTTTTGATATGATGTTCGTCTGCTTCGCTTTGCACAGTGTCTCTGGGGATTGTGTTCGCTCTGTGTAGTAGCATCCTGATAACACCCAGTTTGTGCTCCAGTGGATGATGAGAATCAAACCTTAAATACTGATTTATATGTGATGGCTTGTGGTACAAGTCGACTTAATAAAGTTGGGGAAACCTGCAGTCAGCTGAGACAAAAGAAGTCACTTGGATGATTGGTGAAATGTTTCTCGCACTGAAAACTCAACGTCCAGATGTTAGGAAGCATAAACCATTTTGCATCAATTCCATCTGCTCTGGCATAAATGAAAATGACAACAGGTGCACTGGAGAGGCAACAGAGCTATGAGCATAGGTCCCACTACAGGATGCCCTCCATGGAGTCTGTGATAAAAAACTGCACATGAGTTTTTTTAGGACTCTGGCAGCGCTCCTCCTCCTATTCCCCCTTATACCAGACTTTCTGCTGGGTTAAGGCCTTTCAACGGCCTGTCCAGCCTTCTTTGTAAAACTGCCCGTTGCCTAGTATCTCCTCCACACTATTGAGACTGTGCCAACCTGGGCGAGCTAGCATGAGGCACAACTAAAAGAAAAAAGAAAAAATCAGTCATGAGGGGTCAGGCAAGAGCAATGATCTATGGCCACCACCTGCAAAACCTCCTTTCTGGGGGCAGTTTTGTCGTTTCCGCTCCAGTTGAACACTTCTCACTTTCATTTATGCCAAAGCAGCTAAAAATGATGCTTCGTGTTATGTTGTGATGATTTTTTTCTTTTTTTTTGAGCAGTGTATGTGCATCTACAGTAAATATCCAAACCACTGTTCGTGTAAAGTTTTGTTTAGGAAAAAGAAATGTCCTACTTAACTAACCACACTTCCCACACATTGACATTAACGCGCTGGAAGGCAGTACCTTGAACATTTTATTTTGAAGGCTATTCATTGTTTCCAAGTTCAGAGAAAAGCTTCAGCGCTACCATAAACAAAGCAAATAATAAAAAACACTCCTAACAACACAATAAACAGAAACAAAAATGCTGGCGTGCATAATTGGATAGAAAATGATGATAAATCCTTTTCCAAACTCACTTTGGTTTCTTCTTCAGGACCTCGCCGCTGCTCTTGTGTAGAACACTAATTAACTTCCTTATGGTGGCCGGTTCGCTGACTGTCTGGTAGTGCAACAGTACCTACACCAAGCGTGCACACATTTCTAAAGTTAAAGCACATACAACTGTGCAAAGAGTCGTTTCACATAACATAATTATGCAATTGTCATCACTAAAATCTTGGCAGAATTGTTTAGGTGTGTAAAAGCAGAGCTTTGTTGGCACTTACTGGAAAGCCTTGTGTGATGGGGATCTCGATATTGAAAATGAGGACTCGAGCTCTGAATCGAGTGCAAACTCGAATAGGTTCTTTGGGAACACAGAACACACAGCCCATACTGGAAGGAAGCAGCCAGAAAATATGTTTGAAAAATAAAGTACAATAAAAAATTTTAAAAAAACACCCTACAAGCAAAATAAACGAAGTCTGTATTTAATCAAAACACTGTAAACCAGACCTCAATACTTATATGTACTGCAAAATATAAATTATAAATTTCCGTTGTTAAGAAATATTTAAAAATACTCATTCAGTTTTATATTAACACATCCTTAGCAATTAATTCTTTACTTGATCTTAATGATGTCCATGCCAGTGAGTGTCAGGCTGACGTGGTCTCCTGCTGCAGCCCAGTCCAGAGCCTCATCGTGTAGAGTAATTCCTGCAGTGCAAAGAGCACAGTGTTGTTCCCCGACTTGCCTTAAGGTGGCAGTGTTTACCACTCATCCACACCAGCAGATGCACACAAAAAAGGTCCACATGTAAGCAGACATCAGGCTTACATTTGTTTTCTTTGTGATTTTGCATAATGTACGCGTGTTTTTCTACTTCTTATTAATATCAAACTATTGTTTTTGTGAGATGCTATCAATCTGTTTCCCTTCAGGTCTACAGAAATTCACTATATGGCTGCCAAAAATAAACTTTCCACCTGTGCAGTGGGTGTTGAGTGATGCTTTGTTGTATTAATGTCAAACCATGACTAACAGACTTTGAGATAAAAAATAATTGAGGTCTCATTTGATAGTTTTTAGTACAGATACTAAAAACCGAGCCATATAAGGTTTTTATTTTTCAGCCCACCCTGATGACATTTCATTTAACAAAGACCGGGAGGGGAGGAAAAAAAGCACATGAGTGCATACCTTTGACAGTGCAGGTTTCATTTGGAGGCATTGCCAGTATTTTGTCTCCAGTTTGAATATAACCAGCCTCGATCTTTCCTGTAACACAGAAGCCTGAACCCTGGTCTGGGAAGAGAAAATCCAACGTCAGCAAAATTGGAGAAATGAAAACAGACATTAAGAAAATAGACATCAAGGGCCCATTTCCATATTTAACGTTACCTTTAAAGACATCGGAGACGCACAATCTGAAAGGTTTGTCTACAGACCTCTGAGGGGCCTTGAAAGCATCTTCAGAGGGGAAAAAAACAACAAAGAGGAAGTAAACAATAAGTAGCGGTAAAATGCTGGTAAATAACATGAGCTGTCCAGTGACCATTGGCGGTGAATCATGTTCTCTGTAAGCAGACTGAGACTGGATGTTGAATGTTTTGAAATAGATGCCAGTTCTATGGAAGCTAAACTTCACATGTCAGGCGGTGTTGCGTGAATCATTTTCAAGTAAGTCACGTCTATTGCAGCAAGCTTACAGTCAGAATGCATGGATTCTGTAGCTTTCATTTCAAGAAAAAAGGTTGCACAAAAACACACTGCTGCAGCTGCATCGTGTAAAGCTGGTTAGATTATCCACATTCAGTGCTAAAATCATTAAACCTAACTCGATGCTGCGAAGCGTCTTAGGTTTTCCATCTGGTGTTTTAACACTCATGCCAACCCAAAGAAAGGAAGTTTGAGTCATTCAATAATTAAATATAATAAATGTAATCAAATATTTAGTCAATTTTATTGTTTAAAGAAAAAAGAAACTTTCAGCTCACACCAGCTGACCTTCCCGGGACTGAACCAGAGATCTTTCACTTGTAAGTTTAATGAACCACCACTACACTATAAACCTTTTATCTCCGGCTGCTGGCAGATTGCCACTCTTGCCTATAGTTTGCATGGAAGATGTCAACTTGCCTGCAACCATTCGCAAACCAAACACCAAGTGATATATAAGTTAAAAAAGTGATGAAAACCAGGAACAGAAAAGATTCACAGTCAAAGTAAAAGTTAGTGCAGCAGGAAGGCACAGCTTTTAATTCAAAGACAAACAGTCTCCACAGTCGGTGTAGGTGGGAGTACTTGCGGTCATGTCTGCGTCTTCCATGCAAATTATGGGCAAGCGTGGCAATCTCTTAGCAATCAAAGCATTCAAAGCAATTAGAAGGGGGTTTTAGTAAGGCACCTAGCAACTTCTAGCAACTATTGGCCAACTGGTTGGGTAAAACAGATTGTTCCCTGTGGCTCACAGGACCACTCTATAGACCTGTGTGACTGAGGCATATGGAAATAAACAACTTACAGTAAATACCTGCAGCTCTTTATGTGATTATAGGGTTTTCCTTGCATTAGTTAACAGCAAGATGAATTTCAAGCTGTCAAACTTGATGATCTACATATGACTAATTCTTCTTTCTGCATACCTTCAAGAACAGTGAGAGCAGAACTGCAAAGGGGTGAAATATAAGTGCTGCAAACACACAGGCACTCCAGAATTTAACAGATTTAAGAGAAACGGCAATATATTTAGATTTACATAAAGACAGCTACATCAAGAGTTTAGTCTACTGACTTATGTTCCAATTTATATAAAGCTTTTGAAATATTTAATCCTGCTCTATAACTATAGCTGGGCATAGGTAGTGCAGTCAACCTTCTTAGGAAACAAAACTCGTGACTCATCACGTCAGATCACACATTTAGAAAAGTAGAGAGTGAAAATGTAGCTTGAGTCAAAAGGCAATAAGCGCTTTCGGCAGCTCGAGACGTGCCACAGTGTATTACCAATCTGCTCCAGCAGGCTCGGCCCAGAGTACCAAGAGGTGAGCTGTGACACTGAGCTCCTGGTGGCAAGGTTTTCTCCTGACAGGCCGCTGGTGGGGATGTAGAAAACATCAGACTCCTGGAAAAGCAGATAAACACGGAATCAAAGAGAGAGAGCAAATATTTACTCACAGCCAAAATATTATACAGATGCAGAGCTATGTCCTCAGACTTCGTGCCGGCTCACCTTGAATCCTGCCTGCTTGAGAAAATGGCCAAGTTTCGAGATGATTTCTTGGAAGCGCTCCTGTTGCCAGTTTACCTGATGTGTAAACGAACATACAGGAAAAAGGAAAAACACAAAGAAACAGAGTTTCCCCTTCAGCACTGCTTTGATATGGAAATGTGTCACCAACATGCCAGTGATTATAGGAAACAAAAACAAAAACACAATCTCACACACATACACACAGTTTCTTAAGGCCTTATTCTCTCCTGTTAAGGTCTTCAACATTCAGAAGGTGTATATATATATAAAAATTTAACTTCTTTTAGACTGCAGTGCTGTCTATGCAGTCCTGCATATGGTGTCAACCAAGTACACCCGCAGTCTCACAGGGTAGATATACCACATGAAGCTGAAGCTGGGCAGTACTAGTACAACAGTGACAGGCTAAAATATCAACCCACTTTTCTAAAATTCCTTCAGATGCCAGATATTACATTTCTTTAAATATATTTGCATGTAATGCTTACCGAACATCACACCACCATATTTCAATCTACGAGGCCTGTTACCAGGCCTTTTCTTGATAGATTAGATTTTTTAGTTGCACTGAAATGTGCAGTGTCAACTTTCACAATGATCTTCAAAACTGCAGAATAATTATAGTCATGACACTGACTTCGAGTTTCCTGGTAACTACAGCAATGATGACCGTGCTTCTGCAGTTATTCTGACCAATCGACTCTTTGATTTGTCCATCTATACACAACAGGCCTGCTCTTTCCCTTATCGTTTCCTATAATATGAACTTCTCCACAATGTTGTTCTTGAACAGAAAAGGGAGATTCTGGGCACACCTTTTGCAACAAAGAAAAAAGATACCTTAGCAGGATTTGCTGGATTCACCCAACGGTGGACAAGCTGAAGATTCTTTTCAACGTTAATTTTTAAACATACCTGCAGGACTGTGTGCTTATTTGTTTAAAACAAACAGACTGCCACTCATATTGTTCAGCTGTAAAAAACAGTTGGTCTTAAAAATGCCTCCACAGTGCTTCGTTTTAGTGCAGAAGGTCTGACCTGGTCCATCTTGTTGACAGCTACAGCCAGCTGAGTGACACCCAGCGAACGCACCAGCAAGGCATGCTCTCTGGTCTGACCACCAGCCTCGAAGCCCGCCTCAAACTCTCCTCTGCTGGCATCCACCACGAGCACCGCCACATCAGCCTGGAGAGAGAGAGTAAGGCAAAGGGGTGTTGAGATTGGCATGCATACGTTTCTGCAGAGGCAGACTTAAAAATAAAAACCACACACTGTAAATTTTCCAAAACATATTCTGTTTGTAACTTTATAAACCACTGCTAATGTTTCCACATTTAGAAAGCATTTGCAATGCTATCAGATTTTAACATGAGCAGCACTGATGCTTTCAGAACAGGTCCTGCTTATATATTGTGCATAAACTACCCTCAAGTCTTAGGGGCTCTTTTTGTTGTTGCTTGTAGTAATTTATATTTGGAGTCATGGCTCTTCTCTGAGCCCTCCCTGCCCTTCCACATACACAAAAAACACACACGGAAAGTGAGAAGCAGGGAGCCAATACAGAACAGAGCACTGATGGGGGGTTTCGTACAATTATTTTTAGAATATTTGATTATCGCATGTAAAATTTTATCGTCACGCTATGAATATTTTCCAAGTTAGTGAAAGAATGAAATTTTCCGTTTTTTACTTTCTGTTGTTATTTTTTCTTTCAGCATTTTTTGAGTTTTTACAGCATCAAAACATAGGCCCAGGAAATTTCTCAGTGTTGGAAAACACATTTAACCTGTGAAAAACTGCAATTACATCAGCTTTCCACCCACTCCACGCATCACAATCTAAAGCCAAAATCTTGTTTTTGTTCACCACATTTTTTTTCCTGTAATCAGTTTTGAGCATGTATATCAAGGGATGTATCAAAGATTCAGTAGCAAAAGTGCACCGACTTAACCCTTGATGTTTATATGCACTTCCTGAGAAAATCACTTTAGAGAACTGCATGAATGCATGTTGTGTAAACCTTTTAATGTCACCACTGGGATAGGTGAGTGCTGAGTTACTTACACTGTGTGAAAATTTAGATTTTTGCCTGCTGGCTCATCTTCTAGCCGTGCCTCCTCCTGTGTCACCATTTCTTTGTTTTAACATTAAATGAAGCCATGTTCTACATTACAGTTTGGACAATTCATGTCGAGTGTAGGCCAGCGTTAAGATACTGCACTGAATACATGCATCACAGCAACTGGATGCTCTCCTCTATACTTTAGTAAACTAAGTAAAAATGGCACAGTATCTTATGCAAAAAGAAAAACAGTCAAAAGTTGAAGAGACAAGAAAGAAATTGCAAAGAGAGCATGCCCTGACAGCCAAATTTATAGCTAAAGCACATTAAATAAAAATAATTAAATCAGCTGACTGACGGGGGAAACCCTATTACTGACATTGGTCATAATGAATGCCCCAAGTGTTTCATGACAAAATATTTTATACTTTTATACTATATACAAGTATAAGCAGGTGGCATTACAGAAATTTCTATTCATTTTGACTTAGAAATTCATGTTCTACTGGAGAAAATACATTGAAAATATCCTCCTAAGTACATGACACACTGTCACCTTGATTTGCTTACAGCAGAAACTCCTTAGTCACTACATGAAGAGGTAAATGTGAGGACAGTCATATGGTAAAAGAGAAATTACACGAGCTCCCCAAAGCAGACACAGACAAGCACACCCATGCCTGCAAAAACACCTTGCGATACCAACACCCAAAACCACCGAAGTTATTTCAAGATGTCAGGGTGCGGAAGGAGGGAAAGCGGCCATTTTAATCGAGAAGTTTTCAAAGTCAGAAAAATGTTTTAGGATCGGTTAGAATTGTTTAAATGGTTGAGTCATATTTGCAGCTAACCAATGGATTGAGTAGAGTACAGCAGAAGATTCGATAAACAGCAATCTATTTTTCAGAAATAGGTTACTGAGCACATAGGTTACTGAAATAGGTATTTTTCAAACTGTATCCCCTTCATTATTATTACATTATATTTATTATTCATCTCATAAATTATAGATGCATTCAAGCCACTTTTCAGTTTCTGATTACTAACCTGTACATAGATGTAGCTTTCTAACTTCATTACTTACACTCATTCATATTCATCTGTAACCTCTTCTTATGAGGTCTGATTTTGTATTTTTGCAGCACTTAAATTTCATCAGGCACGTCCATTTCGATCATTCGTAAACTGTAAATGCGCAGCCCACCAACATCTAGCAACATCTCACTCACAGCCTTGATTTACATGGACTGATCAGGCTGTGTGAAGAGCTTTTCATGTTATACCTGTGCAGCTCCTGTGATCATGTTGGGGATGAAGTCTTTGTGTCCTGGTGCATCCATCAGTGTCACCACTTTAGAGTTTGTCTCAAACTTTGTCATGCCCACATCCATTGTAACACCTCTGAAGCACAAAAAGGGGGGAAAAGCCAACAATTCATTTTTTAACCATTTGATACACTTGAATATGAGAAAATTCTAGATGTTAATAGCGTGCTAAAGTGTCTGGAAGGCCTTATAAGGGAATCCAGATTTAAAGTCCTGGTCATTTCCTGTGTAACTGCACGTCTGGTGGGCGAGGCTCGTAAGTATTACGCATCTGCTTCAGAACTTAGTGATAAGTTGAATATGGATTCCCACCCATGTCACTTTCTGTTTCTGCCGTATTTCGCTTCCGTTTCACTCTGATAATAACAACAGAGTGCAAGCAGGGACAGATTTTTTAACACTATTTTTTTTCCCATGATAAATGCCTTTTGTACGAAATAAAAATTCCATGTCACGTAGGAAAAACAGCTTTCTTGTAACAAATTAACCCTTTTCATCCATCCAGAGCAAACCTGACCGACTGCATCGATAACTCAACAAGGCTTTTCTAATCTAAAGAAGCTTGAGCAAAAAAAGATTCCAAGTTGAATCTCACATCTTTTAGCATAACAGTAGTTACCTGTGAGCTAATAAATCTGATTTTACCCTCAACTTGGAATGCATATATAGGCAAACATTTTTTGGAGTAATAAATATAATGTTATGTAATAAAAATATGTCCTTAAAAACAATAAATGCACATTTTCTCTGCAAATATAAATTTGCTGATTATTATGTAATAACTGTGCACGCATCTTTCACTTTGTGCGCACTTTCATAGTCAATATATACCTGTCTCTCTCCTCGCCCGTTTCATCCAGAACCCAAGCATAGGCGAAGGAGGCTTTTCCTGCCTTTTTCGACTCCTGCTCGTACTTATGCATGGTGCGTTTGTTGACATTGCCGAGCAGATATAGCAGGTGGCCCATCAGTGTGCTCTTACCCGCATCCACGTGACCTGTAGAGAGAGGACTAGCACTGTAATCATAGCGCCGAGTTGAGGGAGAAAGTCATTCAAAAAGAAAATAGGCTCTAAGGGCGGGGAGTGTTAAAGGACTCTGACGAGGAATGGAGGGAGGGATAGACAGATAAGGAAAAGAGGAAGAATGTGCATAGAATGATAAGACAGGTGGGAGGACTGAAAATGATAAAACAGCAAAGGGAAGCCACAGATTGGAGAAGGAAATAAGTAGAATTGCACAAGTGGCAAGGGGGGTAGAAAGAAATGGGAAGAAGGATCGAAGGTTCTGGGCGGAGGAGGGGGGTATCGTGGTAAAACGAAAGGTTTCATAGGCTGTGGGAAACTAGAATCATCTGCACTTCTGAAACTACCAAGTCACTTTTTCTGCTGTAACTGAGAATGAGAAATAATGATTGAGCAACTGAGCTGGTCTGAAGCTCGACTCATTTACTACATTCAACGGTGACATAGGCACAGCCAACCAAACAAGGGCAGCAAGAAGAGATCTTCAATATGATTAACTGCCCAACTGTAAATCGAAATATCAAGGCACTGAACACAGGTTCTAGAATATGAGGGGAAAAACCAACTCTGCAAGAAGTGCCCGATTTAAAAAAACAAAAAAAAGGAACTCCCACTCAGCATACTTTTGGGTATACTCCCAAATTTCGAAGCACTGTGACTGCTGATCTTTCTCTTCTTTTAACGTATAACTTGGATTTGCATGCATTCAAAATACCCCAAAGCATTAAATGTTAAAGTACTATTTAACTGAGTGGTGCACAAAATAGTTCATAAAGGTGGAGCATTAATATTAGTATATTCAGCCTACCTATAACTACCAAATTTAACAGAGGCTTGCCCCCTTGTCTCTTCTCCAGCTCAGCTTTGATATTGATGGCCTGCCGTGCCTTCCCAGATGAACGGCTCAGGGTGGGACCGGTCACGGGCTCGTCCCCATTGGACCCTTTAGATGGAGTCTCAGGGCGTTTGGAGGCAGCTTCTGTAGCTGTGACGACAACACCGTTCTCCCCTGTACTGAGAAGAGAAATTGAAGTGTGAATACGCTTCTTTGCAACAACTGAAAATTATGTCTCGCAAGCTCTAATCTCCTTCTAACCAAACAGATCAGTCTTTAGCTTTTGCTTTAAATTAAACCACAATTTTGCTAAAGGCTTAAATCACAGTCAAATAACTTTTTTTTTTTACTGTTTTAAGAGAACAATCTGAACATGACAACAGGGGAAGGGTTAAGTTACCTTGGAACATCAAAACCCATAGTCTGCTTCTTTCCAGAGACGGTCATGCGGGCCACTTTTGGTAAAACTTCAGAGTCCAGTTTATTGTGAGAAGCATCTCTGCTTTTAGCTGAAAAAAATAAGAGACACAAAAAGGCAAACAAAGGCCTTCATGACTCACACTTTCTCCAAGGAGAAAAAGTTTTTCCGTTTGTTTTTTTTCCACTGTGGTCGCTTACATCTAGACTTTTCTGGGCATGCACTAAGATCAAGGTTAATATAGAAATATTAGCTAAACTAAAAGACATTAAGATTCAATCTTTCAACAATTATCAGAGTAAGTGAGTGGAGCAGCTTCAAACCTCAGATTC
Organism: Pundamilia nyererei; assembly: GCF_000239375.1. Lineage (NCBI taxonomy): Eukaryota > Metazoa > Chordata > Actinopteri > Cichliformes > Cichlidae > Pundamilia > Pundamilia nyererei. The sequence goes on from NW_005187562.1 coordinate 317,695, forward strand.
ACAATGTGTCTAACCAGTCCAGAGAAATAATGTCAATATTTATTGTGTTATTAAGTAGATAATGTTTTGTCTGTGAAGGTTCTCAGTCATCCAGGTCATCGTAGTCAAAGGAGATTGCAAAGAAAAGCGTCTGGACTCCTTTAAGTTGCTTGAAGATAATGTTTTACAACACTAAAACAACCATGCACACATCAGTGATGTCCAACAGATTCAGGTAATGACTATTTTACTAGTTATGGTTGCACGTTGGCATATTCTTGAGAGCAGTAAGAGTGCAGATTGCAATAAGTTGCACTTTGAGCCTCATATCTATCTGATTGCTAGTTCATATTATGCAGCAGTGAGACTTGTTGAGGTCACTGCTTTGTCATCCCAGTCCCAAATGGCCACCGGTCCCAGTCATATCAACCCGTTTCTGATTCATTTAGACTGGGCTGCACAGCCAAGCCTACTGCACACACTGTGCGTCTGTGCGCGGCAGTGACATCCTGGTTCAGAAAGGGTTAATTTCAGAAGTGGCCGTTGCCTCCCGTCTCCACGTAAATAGATCAGTGTGACACAGCATTTCGCAGAATGAATCTTTTGAAAAGGTGTCACCTCAGCAAGTGCAGCACTGAAAGTGAATGCATCCATTATCACACACGCACACACGACTGATTAAAAAAATATGTCCATATATGCACAACAGAAAGCCTGAACTGCTACAAGGTGAAAAGGGCCTAAGATCTAATAAACTGCCACTTCTATTAGTCTTTATTTTATGTTCCTTTCCTTGTTGTATCAAAATAGGATAAACTCCCACACAACCCCCCACTGCATTCCTTCAGCATTTCTATAATGTGTTGGAGTGATAAAACAGTGGATATACCTTCATCTTCTAGCTTTTGTTTAGCATGAATTTTATGAAAACACTACAACTCTGTCAATCCTTGCATGTTTATACCTTTTGTTCATCATAAAAAATACCCTGAGGGAAAATGAGAGGAAAGAGGTGCGATTCAACAGAATATTAATGGACTTTCTCTAACCAAACACTCTCTGAATGACTTGCTCTGCATTAGAGAAAAAGTCCCTTTCACTCAGAAACATTGCGACACAAGTCAGCTCACCACACTCTAGTGAGGCTTTTTAAGTTAATGGCATTTGCATACTGTTGATTCCCACACACTTATCCATATCTACTTAAATGTGGAAAAAGGGGACAACCAAAGCAGAGCTTGCAACAACTGAGATAAAAACTGAAAAACTACACTTAAGAAATGACAGGTAAATCTAATCGACAAAAGAAAAAGGTTCAAAAAAGTACCACCGCTGCGATTAAATTACAGCAATTTTAAAAACACCACCATCATATGAAATCTACTGTTTCAGTTTCACCTGTCCTGCAGTAAGCAGCAACATGAGATGGAAAAAGTACTCTCTGGGGAATTTTGGTTCTTCGTGCAGCTGGGGGCTTTTCTGGTCCTTGTTCAGTGACACAGAGGTTTCTACCACCTGTGTCAACAGGACATCAGGCCACTTGAAAACTTGAAAATCACTTACAATTCTGTATCTAAAGGAGTTGGAGCCCTCTCTAAAATCCAGTCAATTGCAAATCACCCAAAAACCTACATATTAATTGAAATTAGTACAAAGATAAAACATTAAGGGTCAAATTGGGAAATGTTATTGCCTTTTAAAATATGAATGTTAGCAAAATAGTTGAGAAAGCAGTGCAAAATAAAACTATATATCATTTTCTTTGGTGTATAAAATCAAAAATATAGTGGAATCTCTATATGCAAGGCCGTAAACCTCATAGCTCTGATCTTTAAGCAATAAAGGGCGTGGCATTGTAGTGCAGGAGTGCTTTATAAATTGTACACCTACCCAATGTTATTGCTGTCTATATGCAGAATACCAAGTACTGAGGACAATGTAAAATCTACAAATACCAATACTGAGCTTCAGGCCCCGAGACAGGGTCCTTGACAGACAGCCACTGACAGTCTGTCTGTATATAAAAAAACAGGCCAGCAACCATGATGGTAGAGAGACGGGGTGGGTTTGTGCATTTGGATTAGCTGCACAGCTGTAAATGGTATATACAGATTCTGGACCAGGATCATTTTTCATTCAATCAATCGATTAATATAATTTGACAGTAGTTCAAATTATGGTCAACTGATTTCATTCTTATTCATGTTTCACATAAGAGTCACAACTGTTTTTGGAAACAAGGCTAACACAACCTCGTTAGAGCAAGTAAGAATGATACGACAACTGGGAAACTCTAATGAATCTACCAATACACACTGTGATTAAAAAAAACACATCATGCTCTAAAGTATGTGACAGGTTCTTTGCTTTTTTTTTTATGTTTTTTTTTATGTTTTTTCAAAAAGAAAAAAGAAAAACCAAACATTCTGCTGTACTCCTTCAAGTTCTTAAGCAAATGTCAACCCCCTTATTAACTGTGCATGTTGCTTTGTCAAAACACTGCAACACTTTTCCAAACAGGATGGTAACATGAGAAAAATGATTCGGCGCAATATAGCTCCGAGGCGCAGAGCAGGATCTTTTACCTTGTTTGGACTGGTAAGTAAACACATGGTATCCTTCTATCCAGGATTTCTCTATTATAGGGGACCCTTAGTGTGACTGAATGAGTAAGTGAGTCATCTTATTCATGACAGAATAAAGGGAGTGCACCCAGGATATGCAAATCAACCCTCCCTTGTCTGTCCAAACACAGAAACGCAGTGCGGACAAAAGAAAAGGTGAGGGGTGGGGCAAAGACTACACCAACCACTTGAGGCCGCTACAGCCTACGAGACATATAAGGTGTGTCGACTTTATATCAAAATATCTAAAGAGAGACAGGGGTGGGAGTGGGGAGGAATAGGGGAATATTTGAAGTGAGTCACCTAACATTTCTGAATGTGCGCCAGTTTCATCTCTAATTTGTATTGTTACAAAAAACGAAAAAAGGGAAATTAGTAATTAAGAATATATGTAAACCAGTTTAAATCTATTGTTAATTACACGATTTCAACCATAAAGGCTGGAATAAAAATCCATGGGGTTCTTCGGTTTAAATTTAGTCCATCTTCTACCCTAAACTTGTGGATCTATTCTCAATGAGACAATCTGGGAGTCAAACTTCATTCATGTTTGAAAAATAGATGGAAACATGAATGAAAAAGAGACTGCTGGTGGAGGCAAAAGCTATGAGTAGGATCTGACCCCTTTCACGATGAGTCATACAGACCCACAGTGTCAGTACCACAATTGAAGATTTCATAAAATATATATATATATATATATATCTGCTTCTGTGACTTCCACCTACTCAGCAGTTAACCTTTAGTCACAGAAGCTACTTGAAATTCTCACCTAATGTGTTTTTATAGTTCAAAACAGGTCTATAAAGAGACTGTCTCTGACCTACAGCACGACAACCTACAACTTTAATGTACACTGTGGTTTACACTGTTGTCTAAAAAAAGAGAAATAAATAACTATGTCAATCTATTTTAAGTGACATTATTGTTCAGTGCTTTCTTGTTTGAGGAATCTAGAAGTGAACTTTAATGACAGACATGACTGCACATCTGCCCCTTCTGCAGAAAGAACGCCAAAAGACCTGCATGGAAAAATAAACAAGTCTCTATGCCAACTTTAACAGCACCATGCATCAAGCAGGGTAATGATAGTAACGATAGTGAGGTTTTGAAATGACACACTGTACTGTGGCTGGACTCAAGTACTCACATTCTCAAGGGTTACTGTACATGAGCTTTTACCTTATTCCTGTTCAAACCTACATTTTGAGTCATAATTATATTCACACATTAAGATCTCTGTCATCTGTATGTTGCTCATGCATACAGGACCTTTTTCTGCACTTTTACATTATAGAGTAATTGCCACTGGATGATTTATTTTTCTGCTACACAGTGTTTCATATAAAATTAGATGGAGAAACATTTCAAATCTTAACTACTTTAAGAAACTGTGATTCTTTTTTTTATGCACATTTGTTAAGTTATCCCAAAACCACAACTTAACAACCCTCCCACCACCAAAAAAAGGTCAAAGGGTCATAAACTACATGTAATGCTTTAAGAATAAAACTACAGAAGTCTTAGTTTAGCAAATGTTGATAGTGATTGGGAGAGCCTAGAAATCTGAATTTACCATTTATAACAAGCTGCTTAAATATGGTTTTAACAACACTTTATTACAAGGTACACCTTGCTAACCCTGGTTTGGACCCACTTTTTTCTTCAGAAATGACTTAATTCTCAATGGCATAGATTCAACATGGTGCTGGAAACATTCCTCAGAGATGTTGGTCCATATTGAGGTGCTTGCGTGACACAGTTGCAGCAGATTTGTTGAATCCACATCCCAACATCCTTGATGAGAATGTCCCGATCCACCACATCCCAAAGGTGCTCTACTGGAGTGAGATCTGTTGACTGCGGAGGCCACTAGAGCTAAAATAAAACTGATGTTCAAGAAACCAGTCTGAGATTATTTCAAGTTGCTCATGCTCAGTTTGAAATTCAGCACATTGTCTTGACCATGTTTACATACCTAAATGCATTGAGTTGATGACATGTGTTTGGCTGATTAGATATTTGTATTAATAAGCAGTTAAACAGAAGTGTATGCTCTGAATAATATGCAAGGGCTTGCACACAACTTAAGGCTGAACAGTTTTGCCAACATGAAAAAACAAACCCCAACAACAACAACAGCAGGGGCGACTGTAATCTTTTCTGCCATAGAAAGAGCCTAACAGCTATATTATTAATACACACCTTCTTCTAGACATAAATTTTCCATATTTTATCCCAATTTTTGCAAATTTAGAGCATGTCTGAATGGAAAACAAGCATGCAGCTAAGCAGACTTTGGCATAAAAAGTAGCATTCTGCTAAAGCAAGGCGATTAGTGGGTTAAGGATTTATTATATGACACTCCCCATCTGCAAACAATAACTGCAATAACTAAATGAGATCAAAACTTGAAAAGAAGCACTTGGTCATGTAGTTTGACGGTAACTGCAGTTAGATGGGACTAAAAACTTCCCTGCTGCTGTTTGTTTCACTGAAAGGCATTTTATCCAGTTTTTCCCCCCAACACATAGCATGGATTTCTTGGGTGCGTTGCTTGGGAATGTTACCAATATATGTCTGGGCAAATGATATGTCCAGGCAGGTCGCCCAAGCATACTACAGTCTGTCCAATCCCATGTATTGCACTGAAGCCTGGCCATAGCGGGCAATGCTGTTGGATTTATACTGACATGTTAGTATTAGGGGCGGACGTTATAGTCTCAAAATTATATCACGATATTACAGAATTGTAGTGGCACAGCATAAGTCAACTGTAAGCAGAAAACTAGCCTATCAGGTTTTTCCCTGGACCATTTAAGTAGAAAATAACCACTTAACACTTTAACAATAACTCACACTGCAAGAGCTGCACAGCACTGTTACACAAACAAATTCAACCATATTTTCTACATGGGATGTTGTATCCCAGTTTGCGCTTTTAAACCAGTTGCCTAAAGCCCTGCTTTTCCACTGTGTAACCACATCAGTAATTTCCATCCACCGTTTGCTCTTACTGTCGTATGGAGCATAATTAGCGAGTGTTCAGGCAGTTTTTGGTGGAGTCATTTGCTGACATTTGGGACGATCATCCCTGCTAGCATCTCTTCCTTTGTAGAACTTTCTTGTACTTGACAGGTTGTTTCTGCCTCAAGTGGTGAAACACATTTATTTGTTGCTTCCACCTTTAGCTGGAATAGTTTTATTTCAGTTTTCTTTCTTTCTCAACAACCCTCTTCTTTGTTAGAGGGTTGTTGAAGCAGCTCCTTTTCAAATATTCAATCGAAAGCTCACATGGGGCTCTAAGAAATACCAGAGTTTGTCCCCTGGTTGGATGCAATAAGAAACATAAACGCCTGGCATTAAATTTAAAAATAAATTACTATTATACTTGTATTACAAAACAATACCACATGGCACAGCCCTAGTTAGTATGTCTGCATTGCTCTGCCATCATGAGTCAAACTGAGCTGTCAATGCCAGACTTGAAAAAATCAAATCGTGATCAAGATACATTTACTGAAATGCAGGAAGATAGAAAGACTAAAGACGCACCAGAGTCTACGCATGTATAATTTAAAAAACTATATGTTTACACTGGCAGAATTATAAATTAGCAAAATAAGGAAGTGAGATATAATTACAGCCTATTATATCGTGTTTTACAGAGCTATAATCTTACTAATCCACTTACTAGGTTTGCAACATACATTATTACCACACAGACCTATCACAGTTATTGAGGTCTGTGTCAAGTCTACTGTTACAATTCTGGGATGTGCACATCAGAAAATGATGTAGCCTAAGGCTTGGTGATATGGGCCTATGCATCGAGGAGTACTCTGTTACCTGGACAGCAACTCCACTGCTTGGGGGGGGGGGAAAAAAAAAAAAAAAAACACACAGGACCACAAGCAACTAGGTTGTTCGTTGCACGTGCCTGCATACACACAGGCCTCCACCTGACACAAATAAAATCTAATTATAAAATCTTACCACAGCATGGACCCTGACAAAACTTTAAAATAGAGTTATATTTACTGTCTCAGCTCATATTAGTAGCTGATATTTGGGACAGAAAAAGAGCTAGTGAGTGCCTCCAAAGATTTTCAGCTACTGGAAACTGCTAAACAGCTTTCAGGCAAAGTACGAGAACCACTCACCCAAACAATTTCATATTCAAAATCGCATTTTGTGACAATGATTGCATAGTAAATACTGAACAGAGATTCCTTGATTTGTAAGTCAAATATTCCTAACAAAGATTTCTTTATTTATAAGTAATATGTGGTCGTTTAAATGTGTAACATGTTTACTTAGTACAGTATATATATTTGCACGATTGGTATTAGGAAGTAGTAGGACTAGCATGTTAACTCCTGGGAAAGTGTAGCTGTTAACAAATTTGAGGAACTACTGTGCATGCCAGCTGCGTGGTTTTTTTTTTGGTTTTTTTTTAAAAAGACATTTAGGATTTGTCTTGCATTCAACCACAGCACCGAGGTCAAATGTTTTGAATGCAAAATTTTCCATTTTGCCCTTTAACAGAACACACACCACAAAAAAGACATAATACTGACGCATGTAAGTCCAAGTGCATCTGCTTATTTTTGACCACTTGTTAGAACAATAGTATTTTCCAGAGTTGGCACCACTTCAAAACCATAGTTTGTGCAACATGTATGCCTTGCAAGAAATGCAGAGCCTGTAAAGACACAAAGAGGATTTGATCTGTCACAGCCTTTGTGAAAGCTGTGAAAGTTGAGAGGCTTGATCAGATTTTCCTACGTAGGTGGTGTATAAGAGGCACAGCAGTCTATCGGCTGCTGTGCAGAGTCGACATGTGCTTGGCTTGACATTTTCTCCAAGAGTGCAGCTTCCTGCACAAACCCACACAGCGGCTCCCCTTGAGAAAAAAGGACAAATAGCTGCTGGACAAAACCACTTGCTAATAACAACTTGTTCATCTCTTGATTCCCTGAAAAAAAAAAAAAAAACACTATAAAAACACTCTGGACCTGCACATTTTCACACAAAACAGACCACAACACGTCCAGGGCATCTAATTATTTCCAAACACCATTTTCCAAGGACTGCAAGCTTTGTACACTGAAAAACCTGTTTCACCTCTAATGTTTATCTTGCTATTGTTAACACTAACTGTCCTTTATCATTTATCATCTCCCTCAGGCTCTCCTTTCTGGAAGACACCCCGGGGGTCCAGTTTACTCTCTGCACCTGCATGACATTTATTCCTCTTCTACCAACATGAATTCCCACTTAAAACAACAATGAATGAGTAAAAAACAAGAGTGTCAAAACCAGAAATGCCTCAAGACACTTTAGCATAACCGTTTAAAAATGGAAGTTTTACTGCAGATAAACAATGTTTTCTTTATAAAAATGTCTCTTTAAAAACAGGCAAATGCTCTGTTAACTGGTAAAGATACCACTATGACCAACTGTTTATTGTCCTATACTGGCAGTTTACTATACAATTATACATTAAAATAGAGCACTTTAAAATTCATTAGGTAGGATTAGTTCCTTACAACAAGCCAAAAAACGTGTTTAACACACGCACATTCGCAAAAACTGAAGGAGAAGACTAGACAGAGGTTCACTCAGAGCACATAAATTCAATCATCTTTATTTCGAAACAGACAAATTAACCTTTGGCAGTGTGCGAAGACACACCCAGTGTAAATTAAACCCATGTATACAAAACGAAATTAAAATCTTTTACTACAGTATGAACGCATTCACTTTGACTAATTCAGTAAAAGTATATAGTGCTTTCATGCAAAAAAAACCTGTTTTTCAATATTTAACAGTTAAAAGATTTTGCTTGTCTTTGTGTATTCGTTTGTGTGTCTGTACGCATATGCGTATGTGTTCCTCTTCCCTCATGGGAAAATCTCCAGGTGTCCTCTAAACCAAAAAGTCAAACCCATGATCTCAAACACAGGCAGCAGTAAACCAGTACAATGGTTAACTGATCCATATTCCAATAGCTGCAGCACACCTGCAAACAAAGTCAACCTCTTTTGTCTTTTGAGGGTTCATGCAGCTCAGAAAAAAGTCACATCTAGAGTATACATGAACTTTCTCTTTGCTGTGATCATAGAAAAATTAAAAAGCCATTGGCCTTCGAAGCATACAAAAATAAGACTACATTTAAAATGAAGGAGAGAAAGCTAACTACAGCAATAAGAAACAAAAGATCTTTCTAAAAGTTCCTAAAATACTTAAATTGTTCTTTGACGGTTTGCTTGGGTTAGCTAAGATTATTGTTAAGCTGCCAGAGTGAGTTCATTTCTCTTTGTTCTGTATGTGTTCACTTAAAAAAAATACATAAATGCTTGAATAATCTTCTTTCTATTATTTTTTTAACCAGTGATCAGAGTCAGCATGTCATTTTGTTGGACCCAAAAGTTCCTTTACTCCCCATGAATGAGTGCAACCCTGAGTGCTGCATCTCTGGGTTTAGTTCAGTGATAAGAGCAAAAGGGCCCAGATAGAAGTGGGGTTCTCATTCAAAGCAAGTCAAGTTAGCACCAAGGTAGATGCAACTGAATTAAGCGCTTTCCTTGTGGCTACCTGGTGAAAGCTTTCCGCTGATTAGCACGGACGATGTCATCAGGCGAAGGGGTGTCGAAGCGGAAAGGTACAATCGGCAAAAGTGTGGGAAGCTGCTGTTTGGATTTCTCCTGCGACTGAGAGAGGAAGGCCTTGTAATAACTTCCTCTCCTCTGACCTTTTATTTTTCCCTTCAGTACATTTTTCATCCTCTTTTGTCTTCTGCTAGTCTGAACAGACAGAGTAATCGCAAACACTGATGGTTTTGCAAAAACGGAAACATCCAACCCCAATGCAAAAGCAGCTGGAGACATGGGTGATGGGAGGTCACTTTCAAGCTGATGGAGACCTTCTCCATGTGACTGGGCCATCAGTGAAGTCAGATCAATAGTGTGACCTGGTTTAGGTTGTCTGAAGATTTGGTGGTATGGTCTGTGGTCGAGTTCACACTTGGCACCACCCTCTGTAGCACTCTCTTCTGACATGCCAGTCTTCTCTGGTTTTGCTGGTGAAAAGAGCGACGTGAGGGAGCACTGTGACCCATTTGAGGTGGTTGAGGTTTTGCTTTTGTGTTCAGACGCCATATGTGACAAAGAGAGCTGCTCAGAGAGACCAGGTGGTTGCTTCAGTGCATTTTCTGGAGATTCAGAGCTGAAAGGCTTGGGGGAAGTTGAGAAACTGTTGCTGTAATGCTGCGAGGCAAGCTGGGACAATGAGACAGTGCCAGCCAGACATGGGGGAGTGATGCTAGTTATTTTTGATGAGGAGAGAGCATTCGCTAGTCTTTCAGTGCTTTGTGATTGAGGGGAACTCTTTCTGTTTTGGTGCTGGGAAGCAAGTTCGCACAGGGATAGTGTTTGTGCTGGTGCAGCCATTCCCTGAAACATTGCAGATGGTATGCTGCTTTGAGGAGTAAGGAGAGAGTTACTGAAAGCTGGGCTTCGATTTGAGTGCTCCTGGATTAAATCGGCCAATGTTGGACTACCCTTTGAACCACCCAGCATGGCTTTGCCTCCAACCCCAACAGACTGCTGATTTTTCTGCACAACAGAGCTGAGACTCCCAAATCCAGGAGGAGCAGCCATAGAAGAGCCGGCAGCTGCTGTCCTGGGGTTGTTTAGCGATAGACTACTGAGTGACACTGAAAGGATGGAGGGAGGAGAGGCCGGTGATGCTGATAACGTCTTTAAAGATGCCAAAGCTCCCAGTGAAATACTACTCTGACTAGACATAATGGATGCTGTTGTTGTTGCATTTAGTCCTTTGTTGAATGAGGAAACGTCCAAGCCCTGCCTTGTGTCAGCTACTACTGACCCCTTATTCTTTTGCTCGTGCTCAGAGATGAGCTGTGCCAGACTACCACCACTGCTAACACCTGGGCTAATGTTTTTAAGGCTAAAATCCTGCTTTTCACAGCTGCCGGCATTTGGTTGAGATAAGAGGTCACATAAGCTGGATGCTTTTAGTTCGGGTACATGTGGATGTGCATGTTTGTGCCCATGTGTGTTGGCTTCATGTGCCTTGGACGTCATGTCTGTGTGAGAAGAAGACAAGCAGGCTCCTTACCTTACAAAAGCCAAGTGCAGTTGTCGAAGAGGAGGGGTGAGGGGGACCACAGAGCAGAAGTCAAATCAATCATATAGTAAAAAAAAGAGAAAAAAAAGACAGAAAGAAGGCACTTTGTTAAACATTTGTATCACTATACAAATTTGTGTAAAATCAACAAAGAACACTACTGGCTGTTAGGCTTCCATACACCCAATAATGACACATATTTATATAGAAGTACTAGCAGCAGTGACCTATGTTGACTGCGTTTGAGGAGGAAATGGGAAATACTTATCTTGGAACACCCACCTATACAGAAAAATTTTTTCATAGCTATGAAACTCCACAGAAAACCCAAATCTGTTATACAACCCTTTAAATGCCACAAATTAACGTCCTCCCGGTGTGTTACTACACTGAATCACTCAGGGGTAACCGTTTTTAATCAGTGAAACAATTTTATTTTGACCCACTCAAGGTGTACCTTTGTCAGCCACAGCCTCTTGTTTGGTTCTTTGTGGTTGCGGCGCTTTGTCCTGGTTAGCTCGCTCTACTGTACCAGTCTCTTCAGCTGTACTTCTGGTAACTGGAGCAGTTTTAGTGTCTTCAGACAGTACTGCGTCCAGTGCCCTCTGTGGGTCAAATCCACATTTTATGGCTGCCTGGGTCAGGACTGAGTCCGGCACTGCATCTCCCAGCACAGTCCGCATGTGGTCCAGACAGGAATACAGCTTGGCTAAAGAGTACAGCAAATGTTGGACACACACAATAGATTTGTGATCCATACAAAAAGCACAAATTTAAAAAAAGACATCAAAAGTTTAAAGGACAAAATGAACTGGTGCATGGAACCTTTAATTGTAAAAACACAAAAAACAAGTTGAGAAATGTTTATATTCTGAGCCGCAGTTGTGTGCTCAAAAATACTACCTTGATCAAGAGGGTTGAGATTCTGGTTGACAGTAGGGGACACAGGGACAGCCTCATCTTCAAATTCTTCCTCCTCTAAAGGCTCTTCCCTTGGTGCATGTCTTTCTTGACGCGAGTAGATGAACTGATTTGCTAGATAAGCCAAAACCATTTAATTTTAATAGTAGATTATACGTTATCATATATGATGTCTACTTAATGTTGCATATTTTCAAACTTAAACTGGAAATGCAAGCAACTATTGTTATCAATGAGTGTAATGAAAAAAAGTTATTTATTTGAAAATGCAGTGTATGCTTAACTTCAGACAGATTCAAATTAGTCTGCTCCATCTTCACTATGCATCAATGGTAACCAACCTGTTGCTGGTGAAATGCAACAGTAGTCATCCTCCACAGACTGTCCATACATGTCATCATCTTCAAAGTCTGAAAAAAAGAAGAAAAAAACAACACTTAGATGGATACCTTTGCTCATTTTGTTGTGCCTCACACAAACAGTCGTATACACAATTGCAGTAAAGTCCCTTTATGCCAGCTGTGACTTTGCTTTGTCAGCAACTTTATGAATGCCACTGCACACTAGAAACCTGGAGATTTTCCTCTAATCGCTTAACTCTAAGCTTTATTTACAGATATATTCCGCAAATTTACAACATTGGGAGATTTGAATGTAAAGAAGAGCAAGTAAGGAATCTGGTGTTATTGGCACAAACAAAACACTGGATAGTTAGCAAGCTAGGCAAGTAGCTAGCAATAACCTGAGTAAACATTAGTAAATGTAGCAGTTACACACACCTCACATCAGATTTTTTTACTATAACATTAATCCAAAATCTTGGGTTTGCGTGGGTATTAGTAATTACTGTCGTTATGGGACAATTTACCATACGCTAGGTGCCAAGTGACACGACAACAGTGGGATCTTGCCAGTTAAACGAGCTAGCATTAGCCGCTACAGCTACTGAGTAACTGTAAACTTTAGCTTAGCTGTAAACAGCTAACTGGTTTAGCTCTTAGACGCCTTGCCGCGGCATTTAAATGAGAACCGTTTTTGCCATCTACCTTCATCGTAGTTGTAACCTCGAACATTTCTATGACGAGACATGTTGATTATGCCTCCTCTCTCGGCGCCACTGTTATGTTATTCGGTTCACGGACATGTGTCCACTGCCCAGCGAAGCTCCTGCAGTTGCTGCTGTGTGAAGCTAGCCTACCTTAGCAGGCAGGTCACAATAGATTCGACAGTCACGCAAATACATAAATGTAACCCCAACACACAAAAAAATAAAAACAAACAAACGTATTTGTTGTAATTACGTCATTTCATCGACGCCGAGCTTCTGCATAATTAAAGTAAAATAAATAATAATAATAATAAAAAGTTTTTTTCTTCGCTGACGTAACTTCCGTTTGTAGTTGGCATAAGATCTCAACGGGTTTCAAAACGTTTACGCTGTCAGACCTATATTACACTGGATTTATTTACAGCTACAACTCTGTGCATCCGTCAGAGTAAAGTTCTGCAAGCCTAAAATAGTAATATAAGTTGCACCCCATATAAAAAAAAAGAAACATTGCACGACACTTCGAGTTTAACAGTAAATAATAAGAAATAACACAAACCACAACAGAGAAAGAAAATAAATTATGTCGCAAAGAAAGAGAAAACAACCCATCAAATGGAAAAGTTATAATAAAATTACTCTTTAAAACAAAGTGAATGGCTGGGAGAGGACTCTGTCTGACGGAGATAAGAGTATCACAGGAAAATAAGAGAGGTGTGAGGTGGTATGAAATACAGTCTGTAAAGTGTTAGATTTTCTCAGGTGTTAAGTGTCCATGGTGTGAAGAGGGTGGGGGATGCAGCATTTCCTTTAAGCCCTATAGTCTTTTTGCCACCAGGCATCAGGCACCTATAGCAATGGCTGAAAAAAAGAAAGAAGAAAAAAAATTTGCAGAGCTGGGCCTCACATGTGGTGATGCTCGCTGACCTGTGGTTTCTCAGGCTGTGCTTGAATTATATTTTTTATGTTTAACAGGAACAATACTTGTAAATATTTGCTGCACTGAAGCAGAGTGAAGTTTTCCATTTTGGTAGGACACTGTCATAGAAAGATAGAAGCAAATAGGTGAAGAAAATCAGACCAAAACAAAGAAGTGGGGGAGTGTCTATGTGACTCATATCAGTAATAACTGACCTGGCTAAGTTTTCCTGTAACAGCAAAAGCAAATGTTTTTATTTGTAGTTACACTACTGAGCTATCCCTGCCCCCAGGGATAGCTCAGTAGGTAGAGTGGTGGCCCCATGATTGGAAGGTCGGGGGTTTGATTCCCCTGAACAGCTACCCTGAAGTACCCCTGAGCAAGGTACCGTCCCTACACACTGTTCCCTGGGTGCCCAATGGCTGCCCACCGCTTCACTGAGTGAATGGGTTAAATGCAGAGAGGAATTTCCCCATGGGGATCAATAAAGTACACTTTCTTTCTTTCTTTCTACACGGCCTTAAAGATCTGTGGACCTTTAACTGTGAAAAAGGCCTGACAAAATGATAAATAATGTTCTGATTTGCAGTTTTTTAGTCTTTTTCATTTTAACTGTTTCCCGCTTGGATGTTTACGAGGGGGTAACCCTTTTTTCTCTTTCTAAACATAATTGTAACCTGTTTTCAGAGTATTATACCTGGGTGTGCATCACGAGCTAGTGAATGTGATCTCTGCTTTTACAGCTTACTAGGGCTACGTTTGAAAACAAAACAAAAAAAAAACAGGACCAATTCTAATTGTTGTCCAGCCACATCTTTAATGATTCATTGAGGTGTCAAAACTCATCATTAAGGCTACAGGAGGAGGTTTTCGAATGTCACCTTTATGAGAGGAAAGAGTTCGATCATTTGATCTTCAATTTCTGAGGCAACACTTAAAAGGCCAATATATAAAAATCTTAATTCCACAATTTTGCCATCTCATTGGCTTCAGTGCCGATATTTTCAAAGCTTCCCCCCGAATAGGTTGTGCACCGGATGGTGCTGGGACTTTTCCCCCCCGCAGCTCTGTGTTTACAGTGTATACATGAGGAGAAGGCTGATGACTGTCTCTGTAGTTTTGATGACTTACTGCAGAGATTTCCTCTTGTTCCCCACGGTGTTCCCAAACTCCACTTGTCAGAATTCTCAGCGAATCCCGTGCAGGCCTGCGTGGCTGACAGCTGAATCTGACCTTCCTCCACACCGATGAATCATGCCGTTCTTTTTTTACAGGGTTTTTTGACCCAGCTCAGGTGTTCAGATTTTCTAGTTTTAAGTCATACGAAGGAAACACCATAATGTTTCAAGCAAACAAACAAACAAACCAAAACTTAATGTAAAAGGGATAATGCACCATGCACTCTCTCAAGAAAAAGAAGAAAAAAAAACAAGTGAACTGAAAGAACTCGAGCCTGCTCACTTGAACTACTATGCGCATACAAATTTGAATCCCACCTTTGATTTTGGGGTGTGAATGACTATTTTGTCAAAGGTTATCGCCTATGGTTAGGGGCCAACCCATCTGAGCCCACACTACACCTCAAACAAACACTCAGTGACATCATATTTTCCTGCTATCTTTGTACCACAAGAAATCTATAGCCTGTCTACCACAAAGGGGGAGAAGCGAGAAGTGTATATGTGTGCCCTTTTTTTTTTTAGTAACATTTCATGTGCTTGTTTATCTGCGAACTGGTCTGCAACATGCCCCTTTTTTGGTGTCAGATATGCTTGCAGATGTATGCATGTTTTGGTTTTTTGATGTATCTTATTGCCTCAATGAAAAGGAGGATGATGAAAATGTCAGACAATAATCTGATAGCAGCGATGCAGGTGAAGTTTACAGCATGCATCTGCACGGTGAAATGAAATATGAGGTCTGGCGTGTCTCCCCCTTGCTAAAAATAGAACAGAATAAAGAACGGCTCCTGCTTAGGTAATTGTGAAGACTTTTTCACGATTGATGGCTCATATTGCAAATGGCAGTTTGACGAAGATCAGATTAACAGAGGTTGGTAAGAACAATGGGGGGGGGGACACACTCATATCGGGAGGGGGACGTCAGTGTAGAAGATGATCATTTGTTTTACGTAAAAGTTTGCCCGCGTGTGTGTGTGTGTATGTGCCTTTGCCTGCGCATGCATGTGTGACCCTGAGTGGGTGGAGGTTTCCCCTCACAAAAAGAAAAAATTCCACTTCCTGCGTTTTGAAGTTTTAGCTGCACATCTACATGTCAAAATAAACAACTGCAT
The DNA here is from genome assembly GCF_000239375.1 of Pundamilia nyererei. NCBI lineage: Eukaryota > Metazoa > Chordata > Actinopteri > Cichliformes > Cichlidae > Pundamilia > Pundamilia nyererei. The sequence goes on from NW_005187562.1 coordinate 333,633, forward strand.
ATGCATACATGTGCAATTGTTGTTCATTGCACAGTTTACAGGGTCACACAGGTGACAGAGGGAACTCTTCCTTTACATCAAAATGTTTCTAGGACATTGTACAAACTAAACACTTCAAACAGCACCTGATGCAAGATGGAAATGGAACATATTGCATAAGGGAGAAGACATGTATGCCAAAAAAAGAAAAAGAAGTCAATTGAAACTAGAGTAGTCGGTCTCTGCAGCATTTCTCTTGCATTGTCCTTGGCCAACATAACCTTTTGAGATTCAAAACAAAACGGAGACTTGTTAAAAAAAAAAGAAAAAAACGCCACAACTTCAACCAACCAGTCTTTGACACAGTGCTATGCCAAATACGTTGTTTGTGTGTGTGTGTGTGTGTGTGTGTTTTATTTGCTCCCTGCCACCTTGATGCAATCACATATAGAGATGAATCAAACATGCGTTCGTGTTGCAACAAGGAGGTGTGATCATTTCACACCTTCACACAGGATCTGAACACTTGTTTCCTTTCAAGGGCTTTTGAGCACTCGCCGGACAAATCTCTGTTGCCGCAGAGTTTACAGAAAGTCTGATCAATTAATCAGTGGCAGATGAGTGGGATTTCTGAGAGAATGGATTCTGCGCTGATTAAAAGGATTAAACAGATGGATGGACAGATTGCTGGAAGAATGATGGGATCAGAGGATAATTGCTTTGTTTGTTTTTAAACCTGTAAATTATATCATTTTTTTCATCAAATTAAAATAAGGATGTTTGCATTTGTCACACCACCTCGAAATGAATTACCAAACATTTCACGGGATCTGTATGATAGCTCCCGAGAAATGGAACACGGTGGTGTCTGTGGAGTCAAGTGAAAGCAGAGGGTTGCAAATATTGGTGACAACAACATGTACATTTGCAAACAGATTAGTCTGCTGTAATTGTAGAAGACAAAGCCTTTGTGCATGTGCGTGGGGAGGGGGTGAGGTCCCTTTAAAGGTTGGCAGTAGGTACCGGGGAACACTTTACATAATTTTCCAAGGGCCCCAGACATGATGGGAGCGCATTTTCACAGGAACTCACCCTCACCCTCGGGGAAAATGCAAAACATACACCCTTTGCAGTCAGGTGGGCAAGTAGTCCAAACAACTAAAGTACACACAGATGATACATAAAAGGTATTTAAAGTAGCAGGTTGAGAAATTAAAAGATAATCACATTCAAATCCATAAATGCTGAAGGAATGGAAATAGTGGTTTTGTTTTTTTGTTTTTTTAAGAAAACAACCGAAAAACATGTGTTTTGTTTAATTTTCATGTACTCGCTACATTCATTAAACATGTATCAGTAGCTAAAATATGAAATATCTAACAATCGATTAAAAATATAAAAATTCCCACTGGTTTTAGGCATGTGATATATTTTTTAAAATACACATTTATTCTCAGTTAACAATTAGTAAATATGTAGCTACATACCCACACATAATCACGTTAACCTTTCTGATGTTTCCAGTGCTCACTTAGATGCAAGCACATACGCCTTCCCGACACTGTGCACAGAATCTTGTAGGATGAGACCATGAGCCATCATTAAAATCATTCAAATGAACCACCCTGTGCACACACTGTTTTGCAAAGGGGGTAGCTATCACAATACCTCTCCTTAACCTGCCCAATAGCACCCATGCAAATCTCCCCAGCTAAAGAGTCAATGGGCTTTGGGCTTCCTCCTCAGCCTTCTACAAAGGAATTTTCATATACCCCTGCTCCTTTCTTTCAGTTTGGTTTCAGATGACTCAAGGTAGTTTTACATATTACCCTCAAAGAAAAAGATACATCTGGGGCCTGTGCAGAAAACACACACACACTTTTAATTTCCGTCTTTTCTTCCAAGTGATCCCAAACTCACATGAAGGCTGCTTGTTTACTGATGTCCCTGTTTTACTAACCTAGAGTGGCACTTGAATGTTTCTGTGTCCTACAGAATGTTATTTCTGCAGAAATATCCTCAAACCATCATTGCGCTTTAAAATGATCTGTTGATGCTCAGAGAAGGTTACACAACCATCTCTGGAGTTTAGACTTCTTCACTTCACAGTCAGGCAGACAGACAGAAAAAGAAAAAACGCCAGGCCATTATCACCCTTAACAGCAGTGATCAAGAAACAAAAGATCCCATCGCAAGCAAAGTGTGTCACAAGATCTGAAGACCTGTTTTGCATTAGTTAATGTTAATCCTTATTAATGGATCGTCAGGAGAACACTGCACAACAACAGACAGCAAGGAGACAGCCACCGCTTCTGCAGGTTGCAAGACAAGCCAGGGGATCACTGGAAAATGTTTATTTAAAAAAAAAAAAAAAAGCGGAGAAGTGTTGTGTTTGCACAGAGGACACTGCTGCTTCCATCTGTGAAACATGGAGTTTTTTTAATGTCAGGGAAAGCTGAATTTAGAACGACACCATTCTGGCTCATGTAGCATAAAATTAGCCCTCTGCACCTAGTTTCTCCCGGCAAAGAATGGTTAAATGTAAAAAGTTAAAAGTCAACTACACTTGTATTTTTGCGGTGGGATCTTGGATTGCAGTCTTACAGGATAACAGCTATTTAATTAAAGTTGAATTTGAATAGATCAAAAAGTCATGGCTGTACACAGTGCTAAGAAATAATACAGAGTGGACACTGAGCTTGCTAGGTCAGGTAGAGGACAAGCAGCAAAATGTGTTTTATACAATGGAATAAGAATATACTACAACACAGTAATTATGACCATTTTGCTCTGCTCAGCTTGATGTAATCAGCTGATTTAAAGCAGTCCTCATTTTACCCTTTCCAAAAAGATCTATGAAAAATGGGAATTAATGGGGAGCCCTTGCTTGTTAATAACAAAAGTTGGATCTAGAAAATGTGTTTTAGTGTTTTAGTTAAAAAAAAACCTTTGAGAATTCGTTTGGGGAGCAATTTAAAGATAGTTTTAAGTGATTATTTTATTCTTTATCAGATTTTGATCGTCAAGTCAACATGTGTAGCCCCATGCTAAGAAGACTACGTCCCTCTAAATATCCATGACTTTCAATGCAATGAATCAAATATATGAATTTTATACATAACACATTTTGTGGTACACACATTTGAAATTATCCACACTGCCTTTATTTTTGTCTCATGGTTGAAGTTAATCAGAGAAGACCAGAAGGGCTGTGTTCATGCAACTTGAGGCCCCTTTTACTTTCAGTGTGATGTTCAAATTCACAGGCCCACAATCAGGAGAGTCACAAACACTGTGGCAGCATGGTGTGTATAGCAAGGCATGAAAGCAGAAAGCAACTGCTCTCCAAAGAAACACAGCAGCTTTGCAAGATTACGTCCAGAAAGGGTTATATGTAGATAATCCTCAATAGATGGGATTGTTATTAAATGTACAGTAAAGCATTATGTTAAAGACAGGAAAGAGTTGATTTACAGTAAAAGCTTTATTTGTGAAAAACAATGTTAGTGGCATGCTTTGGGCCACTAACCAAACCATTTTTTCTTTTTTTGTGCACTGATACACCAATCAGCCAGTTTCAGATGACAATAATGGTGGCCACACCCACACCAAGCATAGGTTCACAAACTCACACATTCTTATGCATGCTCAGAAAAAACCCCATATTTGCAAGAATGAGCCTGAATAATCTGCATTTGCAAGGCACACCTACACATATCACTGGGGTAGGTCATTAGTGGGTCATTAGTGGGTCCTTTTAAGTTTTTGATCAACAGCAAAGGGGCTGCATCTACATCATCTACATCTCAAAGGGATTAAACGACTCTCCATCAGCAAAGCACAATAGGTCCTACCATTTAGTAGGTAAACAGTTTAAAATGCATTATAAGCACCCGAGAATACCCCCCCCCCCCCCCATTTCTTCACTGACACACAAATTTTCTTTAGTGCTATTATCAGTTAAAAATTACTAAATAGTAAGAGGTGAAATTGTACATGTTTTGTCTTATATGCTACTTTTCCCTCATTTGTCAAAGATCCGTTTCTCCCGAGGGAGACAATAAAGCCTAATGTAACATCTAAGACTAGTGCTGTTCATATATTTTCATATATATGTTGTTTTAACACACATAGCTGTCTGTTTCTCACTCCTTTTTGGTATTAGAGACCCTTCAGTTCCTCTTCAGCCTGAATGCAAACAAACACAGCTTCAAACTAATCCCAGACATTAGAGAGCTTAAGGATTCTTTAGGTTTTATCACTGGCTGTGTAAACACTGCGGGTGGTTCAGGTACTTGAGGCAAAACTGACAGGACTGTAACTTGTGTACTCAGGAGTTGCCTGCGACGTATGAGGACAACCAAAATGAAGATGAAAAAAATAGATTAAGCAATCTAGTAGGGCACACTTTGAAGTTGTAGTCTACCTCATTTAACTCATGTCCAAAGCTATAAACTGGAAAAATTGTACTTGCTTCACTTCACTGAGCCATGTAAGCACTTTTAGAGGCTGCATTAAGTGGCGAGTTTTTAGTCTACAGTAATGTGTTTGTGCATAAGCCTCCATCAGCCTGTTATTGTCATTACTTCTCTGGAACAATAGATTGGTATCGGGTGATGGTAATCACAAGTGATTAGGACAATACGGCTGCGTATGTAGGAACAATAAGAAGACACATTTAAACCAATAAAGCATTAACCCACCCACCCCCCATGAAATGAATGGTTGAGTAGAGACAGCTCTAGCAATTCAGAGCTTCACCAAAACAAACTACACACAATATGTGACAAATGAGTTGGTTAAATAAAGAATAATTCCGAAGCTTTGCGGTATTACTAAGAAATAAGCAATATTGTACAAGCCACGTGCATTAATAAGCGCAAACTCATCCAGTCTGTAGTTTCAACATTGATTATTTTCAGAAAATTCAAAGAGAAGAAATCAACCTAAAGAGGCAGTCATGTGTGGTTTAAAGGCGCCTATCCTCTGAGATAAGTGCAAATAAAGTACCACAAAAAAAGTTTAGTGCAATTGCAAGTTCTGTAACTTTTTTTCTTTTTATGGGCAAACAATAACACAAGGCCTGTTCTATGCTTTATCACCAAGAAACATCTGTGGCACCAAGAGGCACCCTACAAACAGGTAGGCAATCACCACTGGTCTCATTGTAACTTCACTTTCCTTGCATGCCATAAACCTATTTGTATTGTTTTCTTCAGACAGATGCATTTCCTTCTCCTTTTGAGTGACCTGGCTGGTGCGCTTAAGGACACGTTTGAGAAAATCAACCAGGAACTTGTATTACAAGACAGGACCAACTCTCTCACATGCACACACTATATTGGGCACTTATTAAGGAGTCCTGCTGCTTCCCCAGTGTGATCTATCTCTATAGAAGAAACGATCAAATCAATAACTACTAAGGTTCATGACAACTTTTTCTTTTGGCTTCGCTGCTGCATTGTACCCTGACCTGTTCAGAATTATATTAATAAAAGAGCTATTAAACTTCCTCTCCTGAGATATTGCATCATTAGGCAGGTTTCATGTGTAGAGGCTTACAAAAATAAGGTCAGAGATCACTTTTTTATCATACAAAGTAGATCCCATATCGCATTCACTTATTAACCCTATTCGAAGCACATTTCAAATAAGCATCTTCTGGCAGAACGATATGTCATACAAATCCTGTATATTTTCATTATTTTACTTTATACTCTCTCCACTGGGAAGCTGATATCTTTTGCTGTTGTCTTGTGGCTGTATTGTAATTTATTCTGACTTTCATATCCCCCTGAAAGGAAAGGAAACCTGTCACATACACCATTAATAGGGTCAGACCTAAATCCAATGTATTTAATTTGTCCTAATAAATAGAGTGAATGTAACCAGTTAGCTTAGCATGTATTTTATCTAATTTTATGTTTTAATGGTGTCTACTAAAGCCAGTTGTGGTTTTGATAGTAAGGGGTCTCTCACTGCAAAACTCAACATGCTTTCAGGATATATCTACGAGAAACATCACATTTTCTTATAGGCGGCATCTGCTTGTCCATTAAAACTCGGACTTGCTAAAAACTGTAGACAGAGAAATTGTCTTGAAGAAACGCCTGGGGGTCCACAGCCTCAGGCCACGACCGAGAGGCGCCAAATACAGACTGGAGGCGCGGCGTATTGGTGAAGGGCGAGCACAAGGGGCGGGAAGGGGCGGGTCCCTAGAAGCAGCGGTCTCGTTTTAAAAGTGAAGCTGAAAGTGAGGAGCGAGAGCAAGTCAGTGCTGTCTGTCGGCTAGGTGCTTACCGCGTTCACCAAACACCGTCAGCAGACTTTAAGCATGATTCGGCGGTCCAGAAGCAGGTAAGAGAAACACGAGCAACGACTTTGGCAGCTTTAAAGCTTTCATTTCTGTCTCTCAAAGACTCGCAGCTATTATTGTAGTTTTCTCGTGAGGCATTATTTCACTTGGATACGGCGTGAAGTAAGTGCGAAGAGTGCATCCTCTTGCCCTAGCTCGCGCGTGTGTGTTTATATTTATATATATATTGATATGTTGATATATGTTTTACTTCATATATACATCATATACATATATATATGTGTGTGGTCAGCCTGTACTATGCGCGAGCCCTTTACTTTTCTCCAGTTGGAGCTGTGGAGCGCTCGCGCCAATGACAGGTGGCTGGTCATCGCTCGGCTTTGACAGTGCTGTGCCGTGCACGCTTCGGCGTGTCTTAACTCGCGGATAGTAAAAACAGGTTGCAAAGCAGTTCATCTGCCACCGATTTCGGCTCTTTTCGATGAAAACTTGCACACGCTACACACACGACTGCTTTCCAGCATCTCCGACCGAGCGCGAGGAGCGATGGATATTATTTTGGAAACCTGCGCTCTAACATTGTACTCCACGCGCACTTCTTCCGCGGAGACCCAATGCTATTTTTCTCCCTTAAATTACACACATTAGGTCTTGTGCGCGAATCTCATGTTTGAGATGTCAGGGATCCTTTTTGAGGATCTTCTTTGCACATACACACAAAAAAGCCACCGTTTACCTCCGTTTACAGACGTGTTTTTATCTCGTTTTGTCCTCATCGTAATTAGAAGAAACTGCACCCGGAGTTAATTTGATTGGTTTAAAAGTAATTATCGCTTCTTTTCACGAAGAGCCGATCCAGCTGATTAATCGTTCTTCTTGAGAGCGCTGTAATCATCTTCTATTGTTTGCTTGCTTTTTTGTTTGTTTCACGCTAATTATCTCATTTGCGCTGAAACGCAGAGGCTGTTGGATAAATTTGAGAGAAGTTGTTTATTTGCTCGCCTCTGCGAGTAGTAGTCACGCATTTGGGCAAAAGGAAAATAAGGAAGATTATGGCGTGTAAATATCCTTCTGTACGCATGCACACACACGCACGCACACACATAGTGGGGTTCCTCTTCACCTGTTGTACTGTATGACAGCACAACTATCTACCTGTCCCGCATTCTGATTAGTTGACCACATGGTGTGTGTGTGTGTGTGCGCGCGCGCGCGCGCGAACGTGAACTCTGTGTGCACGTGTGCGTGTGTTTCCGTGTGTGCATGGCTGTGCTGTACAATGCCCTGTGCAAGTTTGAACACGCCAGGGTCACAAAATTATGATCGCATGTGCCAATCCAGGTATCTGTGGAAACTAAAAACACTGGAACCTGTTCGTCCTCCCCCCCCCCCCCCACCCCCCCCCTCTCTCTCACACACACACACACACACACACACACACACACACACACATGCACACCCCCTGTGGGTGTCTTGGCTAAAAGCCTGCAGCCAAACCTTCAAGAATGACTGGTTTTCTCTCTGTGTTGGAGTTAAGCGAGTGACTAAAAGAGAGGGCTGAGTTTTTTTTAATGCACCTCATAAAGAGATTAATAGGGAGTAGTTTAGAACAAGTAAAGTACTTATTGTCCTATTATTCTTCTGTCTATTATCCTACACTCTTCTTTTTCCACGCAGACTCCACCTCTTTTTAAAATGTTGCCCTCTGTGTGTGTGTGTGTGTGTGTGTCTGCAGTCTGTACAGCAGTGAGGATGACGAGGAGGAGACTGAGATGTATGAACATGATTATGATGGATCATTGCCCAAGCCTGGGAAACGCCAGCTCGGCAAGACACGCTGGACACGAGAAGAGGTATACAAACACACACACACACACACACACATACGTCAATACAGTTCAAATTCTGCTGTTCAATACTAAATATTAGTGACATATTTTAAAAAAATGTACTCTCTTTTTTCAGGATGAGAAGTTGAAAAAACTTGTTGAACATCATGGAGCAGAAGACTGGAAAGTAATTGCAAGCCTATTAACTGTAAGTAGCAGGCATGAGGCCCTGATTTGTCTGCGTGCAACTTCCCATTGTGTGGAGATGATAACAAACTGTATTTTGTTTTTCTCTCTCTACACAGAACCGTACAGATGTGCAGTGCCAACACAGGTGGCAGAAGGTTCTCAACCCAGAACTCATTAAAGGACCGTGGACCAAAGAGGAGGACCAGAGGGTAAGAGCACACTGTATTTTTGTGGGGTTTTGGGGGGGAGGGTGGCATGGAAAACTGTAAATATAAATGCAAGATTAACTTGCATGTAGAGTTTGTAGTGTGCTTTAGCCGTGTGTTATGTTATAACAGCCATTAGTGGTGACCTTACAGTGTAATTGTTAGAGTGGGCTTTATACTAACTGGATACCACTGAGATCAACAATTACTTTGTGTTCCTGTGTTTAAAGCAACTTCTCTGTAGCAACTCCTGAACTGTGGTTGCACACTTTTACTCACCCTTACACAACATATAACACGTTTAGGAGTTATATTTCCACCCAGATGCCACTGTAATGATTAGCAGAGTGGCTAATGTTCCAATGGAAACTCCCTCACTGCTCACCAGCAGGTGTTCTCAATCAGCTACACTAGCGAAAGATCAAGAAAGAGAGAGAAGGAGGAAGGAAAAGCAGTGCATTTAGTAAAACTTCTGAGATTTTTATGGATAATCATTTTTTTTATTTCTTCTCTCTCTCCTGTTTTCATATCTCTGTACCACTCTACTTCTCCCTCCCCTCCCTGTTATTACTCCTTCCTTCCTCTTTCCCCATGCTCCTCTACTACCATTCACTTCTTCCTTTTCAACACTCTCCCTCCTCCTCCTCCTCTCTTGCCTTTCCTCTTTCTCTCACCCCTCACAACCCTAAAAATCCCCAGGTGATCGAGCTGGTCCAGAAATACGGCGCCAAACGCTGGTCAGTGATCGCCAAGCACCTGAAGGGGCGAATTGGCAAGCAGTGCCGCGAGCGCTGGCACAACCACCTGAACCCAGAGGTTAAGAAGACTTCCTGGACGGAGGAGGAAGACAGAATAATCTACCAGGCGCATGAGAAGCTGGGCAATCGCTGGGCAGAAATCGCTAAGCTGCTCCCTGGCAGGTGAGGTGGAGAGAGGGAAGAAGAGGCAGAAAAGGAGAAGCTAGATGAATCACTGAAACCTTGTTGGTTAGCTGCGCAATGTTGCGGTTAAGAGGCTGAAATGGAGGGGAGGGCATGCCAATAAAAGTGAGCATGAGAGAAAATGGAGTTGTGGACATAGAACGCAAGCTGGGAAAGAAAGGTTAAAAGGCTAAGTTAGGACGTGGGGGGAAGGTGTAGAATGACAGAAGAGAAAACACAGATAAATATGTGGTTATTGTAATTGCTTTGCACTGATAACCTTATCAATTGCGCACATTTTTAAATATGCGTGTATGTGTGTGACTGAGACTTTTCCTATCTCCCTCAGCGTGTGCGTGCGCCTGCATTGATAAAGCTGCTGTGTGCAGCTAGAGGATGTCACATCCCCTTTAAGTTAACACATGTCCCTTATGACCCGCAGGACCGACAACGCTATAAAGAACCACTGGAACTCCACCATGAGGAGAAAGGTGGAACAGGAGGGCTACCTTCAGAACACAGCCAAGAACAGCAGCCCCTCGCTCCCCGCCAGCCGCACTTACGTGAAGACCAACAATCAGATCATGTGCTTTCCCCAACAGCCCGGTCACACGCAGCTGACTTCCAATTTGCCGCTCAGCTACGCCACCTACCTGTCTGACGCACGTAGAGTAAGTGGGCTTTAAACCAGAATTTAGGCAGATCTCCGCCCGCAAGATCTTGCATTTATTAACGTCTGCTTCTTTCTCTGTAACAGGTGCACTCCACCCTCTCATTCAATATGAACATACTCAACATTCCCCAAGTCCAGGTAAGAATCGCAAACCTGAGCGGCGATCGAAAGATGGGGTAGATGAGTTGTTTGGATTGAATTGGTGCTCACGCATTTCTTCTGCTCTTTCAGAGACACTATAACGAGGAGGACCCTGAGAAGGAGAAGAGGGTGAAAGAGATCGAAATGCTGCTCATGTCAACAGAAAATGAACTGAGGGGCCAGCCGTCACTACCGGTGAGTCACACTTGGATCTGTGTCTGGATTCAGGAGGGTGAAACATGTGACAGCACAATTTATGGGTTTTTTGGGTTTTTTGACCCTGGCTTTAAGGACAGTGGTTGGACTTGTGTTTTTTGTGTGTGCATGAGGAGGAGGAAACATCTGGGTGGTCTGTTTCTGCAAAAAGTGATGCAATAGGATCTTATCACCATTTCTTTTGGGTTTGCATGACCCCTTGTGCAATTCTCTACTCAACACTTCTTCTGTCGGCCTTTACATTAAAGTTCCCCTTCTCATTTGATCACGGCTGAGCGTTCCCTGCGCTTCTTATATCTGTGCTTCCTTTGCACTCGCTCCTCTGTGCTTTTGTGTTTTCAGGTGATTATTCTTTTCCAGTCTGTAACATTTTTTTCCTCTCTCCAGATTTGTTCGTTCTATCAAAACTGGACCAACCAGAGCTCCATGTCCAACAGCTCAGAAGGTGCTGCTCTGCCTTTACCTCATCACCAGGCAGCCAGCCAGGAACTGTCTCTTGACCAGAGCAGCTCAGCTGAGGACAGCGCCCCCACAACACCCGTCGAAGGCATTAACGGCAACAACAGCAACAACAACAGTCCCCACAACAGTCCTGCATTCTCAAATCCAATGCCAGGGATAATGGAATCCATGATTGACTCAGTAAGTATCTTCCTTACACTGTGTCGTGCTATATTATGTTTTTATTTTTGTCTGTCGTGATCAACTGGAACCAGCTGAAGAAGATGCCCTATAAATTAGAAACACAGATATAATAGCGGGCCTTGACACAGAATTTCCCACCCTTTTCCCAGAGCCTGTTAGCAGTGGGTTCTTGGAAAGTAGCACTCTTAAAGCAGACAGGGTCTTGCCCAATCGGTGCTCAACAACTGCTAAAGAATCATTGACTGGTTTCATGTCGAATGCCAACCCATGTGAAGTCACAAATCTACTCTGTTCACCCTCACAGGTCACATGACCCGTGCTTACACAGTCACCACACAAAACTAGTGTTTGTCCCATTGTTTAGCTTAGCTTAGCGTGCTACACGAGCTGCCTGGTTGTCAAAGCCTTGTCAGGGGTCTTTAATTTAATGTTTTCTTCCTTTTTATTTCACAGTTCCTCAACCAGCCAGTGAGCCCAGAACACTCAGACAATCTACCCTTTAACTCGCCTGTGCCTGCAAGCCTCCTAAATGATAATGAATTGTAAGAAGCTTTTGTTCTCATCACTTTTATTATGCAAACCTGTTATTGTTATATGAGCCTTTTTTAACAGCTGTTTTTTTGCGCTTTTTCTTTCCTCTCTCCTCAGGCTCATGACGCCCAATATGTGTGAGTCAATTCTGGAGTCAACCCCACGTACACCCACGCCTTTGAGATCAGCCTCGACCCATCAGGAGATCAAATATGGCCCCGTTAAACTAATGGTGAGAGACTTTAATGTGTGTATATATCCCTCGGTGCTTAATTTGACATGCAAACTGCTGCTTTGCACACTGCATTGTCCTCGGGACTCACTCGGAGGTTTGTGTTGTTTCCAGAACACCACTTTGGGGCAGCAGATGGTTGGGTCCATCAAGCAGGAGCCAGTGGAAGATGCCATTAAGCATCCTCCATTTAAGAAGATAAAGCAAGAGGTACTTTCCACCCTACATATGCATGTACAGATATGCAAAAAAAAAGCATGCGCATATGATGTGAGACTGACATAAGAAGTGTTATTTTGTATCTTAAGAAAATAGCGGACAGGGGTGAAATATCAAACTCAACCATTTGCATGTTGCGGTGACAAACGTGTTGTGTTTTTGTTTTTTAGTTACATTTTGCAACACGTTTGACGTCAGCTTAAAGAATAGCTTGAGGTTAATTTTTGCAAGCGAGCTTGTGTGACTTGGTTACAAAAAGAGGAAAATGTGGGGTTTTAAATGACCGTGTTGTGTTTTTTTCCGGGGGTCCTAGGTCGAGCTCCCATGCAAGAGGGGCCACTGCATGCAGTGGGCAGGGCAAGAACTTAACAGGCAGCTCTTCTCCCCCAGTCGCCCAGCTCAGGAAGTATCGGTAAGTTGACGTTTGACCTTAAGTCAGACCTCCTTATGTGTTTTTGTTTTGTTTATGAGAGTCCATCAATGAGTACGCACAGGATCAACCCTAAGATCCTTTTCAGTCATTGTACTGTAATTATTGTGTTGTTAACAAGTGTTGTTGCATTTTTCTTTCAGGACCTACTTACAAGCTCACTCTTGAACGAAGACGGACACAAAATCTACCAGCTCCCTCACAGAAGCCTGAATAACCCACTACAGGTGTGTGTGTAATTAAATCATAAATTTATAAAATAGCTTTGCATGTTAACATAAAAACTCATCATCTTCTTTTTTTTCTTACAGCAGCAACAGCTGGGTTCCTGGGATCTGTTGGCCTCCGGGAAAACAGAGGAGCACATACTGGCCTCGGAACACAAGTTCTTGAGTGCTTTCCCTTCAAGGACACTGATGATATAGACTGAGATAAATGCTGATCCAAACACATCAACTTTTCCTGCACTGGAGTTTAAAAAAAGAAAGAGAAAAAAAGCCCTTAGCTCAATCAGGCTAAGGTGTTTAGCCCCCCCAGCTGAAGCAGTAGAAAATGGTTGGAGCAATGGATGGATCAAGCAGATGTTTACTTGTTTACTTCTGGAACACAGGCGTTTACGGCATCACTGGGTTCAAAACTCAAAGAATTTTCGCTTTCACCTACACTTGTGGAACAGACGGGCGGATACATATTTGCGGTGGTACAGTCATTGGGAGAGGCTATATGCCACTGATTTTTTCACACTTACATTTGTTGGATTTGTACCAACCAAAGACTTTTTTTAAGGGGGGAGGGGGGGTGACTTTTTTAAAGTTTTTAAATTTTTAAAATTTTCTTTGGTTTTATTGTATTACAAACGGGGAAATGGTGACCATGTATGCCTTGGGCTGTATTATTAATTACACATGTTGATAGTAATATAAAGAACAAGCTCATTAATTTATTGATTTTTTTTTTACATTATGACTTTGTTGCTGTTGTTTTACAATTGGCCAATGGAGCAGTGTTGTATTTCAGAGTATTTAAGCCCTTTTAGCATTATCGTACATCCAAAGTCATAATGATTATTTTCTAACTGACCTCTGTTTTTATTTTTGTTTTTTTTGTTTTTTGTTTTTTGTTTTTGTTTTTAACCTTTTTTTGTCCTTTTTTTTTAATTATTAAGGGGTTTTTAATGGGTCTACTGAGAATTTCAAGTGTTTGGTCTTTGCCACCTCATGTAAACACTCCACTGCTGAACAAGGACTGCTCGGTCTGTTCTCGCACCACTATGCAACTACAATTTTTATACTTTTTTTATACAACAGAAAGGGGCCAGCCTTTTTAGTATTACCTGACAAACACATCGGCGCCTTTATTTCATAGGAATTGAGTTTTCATTTCAAGTTTTTTTGATTTATTTCTGGCCTTCACAGTATCCCCCCCAACCGGGAAAACATTCAATGAACAAGCAATTCTTAGAATTTAGATACATATATATATATATCTACAGAAAGAGAGAGAATTTATTTATACATTTGAAAATCCGAAATGCATTTATATTTGAAACCTGAGCTTCACCCAGTAAGAGTAAGACCAAGCTGCACTTGAATTTTATGTTCTCCTTAAAACTGTGAGAGTAGCAAACACTGATATTAATGCTACAGCCAAAATCCCATTTTTTTTAAAAAAGAGAAAGAAATAAACATTTCTTCTGGTGGATTTACACTGTTGTAAAAGTACACTCAACAAGCATTTTGTGTCCTTTAACGAAACTGCAGTAACTCGTGTCAAACACTTAGCACACTTTTTGTAAAAGCATTTATACATGCCAAGTTTTTATACTTCTACTTTTGACTGCCTACTCAATAAAGTGTGCTGTTTTTATAACAACCTTGTGTTCAGTGTTTAATCTCTGACGTTCAGCGTACGAAAGTTGATAGCAGTTCAAACGCAGCTACTCGTGGACAAAAATATATGGAAATAACATTTTCATATATTTAAGCTGTAAAGTGCGAAGTTCAGCCCAAGAAGCCTACGTTCTCAGTGTAAATAGCACTCCAAATAGCCCCACCATTATGTAGAGTAATTATTGCCTTTTAAACTGAATGAACTATTTACCCTCTCCAAAGTGTAATCTATCTCTGGTATTCAAATTCCTCTACGGATTATAGTATTCAAATAGCCCTCGCTTTTGCGCACACATAAACTGATACAAAGGTTTGTTGTCATAAAATTGTGTGGACCATATCATATCATAAAACCTTCTCCCATCTGCCGCTCACCAAGTGAGTATAGAGTTTATCAGCAAGCAAAGAAAATAAGCAAATGTTTCCAACCGTTCCCTCTTTTTCCATGGATAAGCAGGGACCACTCAGGTGCATGTCCCAGAAATACAAAGAAACATTTTGTCCTGGACTGCTTTCACTTTTTTCTTTTTTTTGCTTTGCATAAACATACTATCAACTCCTTTAAACACAGAAATATGCACTAACATGACTGTGGGCAATGTGAAAATTGTTATATTACTCGTCGCTGCTCGCCAAAAAACGCTCGTAAGTATGAGCTCCACATTCAGTCTCTTGAGGAGACTTTCTTTCCTGTGAGGCCTTAGCAAGCTAAGGGGCCCAGACTCAGACCAGGAGCTATATTTACACCCCCTCCCCATCCACACGTTCTCACATCCCCCACAACACCTTCAGCCACCTGCACCCCCCTCCCAACCTCACCCTGATCCACCACACTGCCCTTAAATATAGATTCCCATCTCTTAAGTGGTAGTCTCAGAGGGATTCATAAACAGAAATGGCAGTCATCAAGACGGACATATCTAACAGGAACTGTGATATTTAAGACCGGGGCAAACAGAAATAGTTTCTTTGTGGGTGTAAGCATGCTTAGTCCATCCACATGTTCACAATGTTGTGGTTTTTAGCTATTGTAACAACAATGGTTGAAAAAACCCCAGAAATGACAGCAAAGGCCTGATGAGGGCTGCTTGAATTTGAACGACGGGTTTGACAATCCCTGTCAGCAAATGTAGAGTGTGTGGTTTTATGTGTGTGTGTGTGTGTGTGTGTGGGTGGGTGGGTGGGGGTGTCTTGTGGAAAGAGGCTATAGCACGAAGCAGACTTTCACCCTGGGAATTTCACCATCTTCTACTAGACCCCCCTGCCAGAAAAAAAGCCCAAACCCCAAACCCCACAGGATTCACAGACACCTGCTTCCACTGAGTGAGAAGGCAGCTGCTTGTGTGTATACTGAATGGTAGTGGTTTACTGATAATACCCCCCCCCCCCCCCCCAATATATACTGGGATGAGAGATGCAAGACACAACGTATCTTTACTCTTTTGCAGTCCCCGCTTCACCATTCAACAGACCTCACTGACTAAACTAATAAGACAAACAAACCAGGCTTTTTCGTGCGTCTGCTTATTTCAATAAATGGAAAACTGAGTGTCCACTTGTGACTGTTATCAGAACAGCACTGTCTATCAGAAGAGGTTGTGGTAAGTCATCAAAATAATGGACTGTAGTGCGCTTTTGTTGATAGTGAATAATTATTTATTTTATTTTTTTCCAAGTTCATTTCAGTTCACGTCAGGGTTGCTGTCCCCTCACACAGATCAAACAGAGTTTTATGTAGTTTAAATCATGTAAAACAGAAGAGGAGCTTCAATTGTAAAAAATGCAAAAGTGGCTTGTAAATCATTGCATGTGCACCTACATTCATTTAAGCTCAAAGAGGCTCTTATTGGCTGTTTATGTGGGTCACAGGGGCAAAAGCTGCTGTCATAATGTTGCTCTTGTTTCTGCCTGGTTCTGTTTAGGTCAAGTAAAGCAACCTCTAGCTATACCCTTTTTCCATGATCTGTTTTTATTGGGTAATTATAAAGTCATATTTTAGAATTATAACTGCACTTTTAAGATTTTCACCTGCCACTGAGTCACACTGTTACATTTTTATAAGGTATTTAGCTCTAAAAGTCAAAGCAGAAGTTTACTTACACTGCTAGTGTTGTTTTTTTTTATTCCATCCTCCTTTCCCTTTTCAAATCAAACATGTCTGTCGCAAGCAGATTGGCTCATAAATTCGGTTTGAGTGTCACAATAGATTTATAGCAGGATGTTGCAGAAATGGCGGGCTCCTGAACGTGCGCGTGCATATGCACAAAAACACACACATGCCACTAGTTCACACGCTGGCCAGCGTGCTCTGGGTCTGCATAGATTACTCTAGCCTGATTTCCTCATTCTCTTGTTGCTGTTGTGGTTGGAGATATTCAGGCAAGAGCAGCCGCTCCCTGCTGGCAGTGGTCAGGTAGAAGGGCAGGGCTGTGCTGGCTGGGCCTGATAACTACCGTCCCCATCCATGGTACAGAGAAGAGGAGAAAAATGGGAGGGGGGGGCAAAAAACAACAGAGCTCCATGAAGTTGAAATTGGAGTTCCTACAATTACAGAAACCTGTATGTAAAATGTCACAATGCAGTTTGTGAAAAAGGCCTTTAAAGCAGGTTATTTAGTGGTTATTTGTGTGGAGGAGGTCAGCAGAGATCCGACAATTTACTAGCATGCATAAGGCATAAAAAAATATTAAAACAATCCATGTGTAGACACATAAATTAATTAATAACATCATTTTAATGGGACCATTTTGTCCCAAATAGGCACAGAATGTATATAAAATGTAGATGCAGTCTCTGGGTCTGAAAAATGAAGCTAGCGTGCCCTTGTTCCTACCACTGGTCAAAGGTGGGCGACTTTTCAGGTTGCTAAAAATGTCTGACGGGAAAATGACCCGACTTCTAACTTGATTTATGACCTCAGCAAACACTTTCTTAATGAGTGTGCAGTCTCAGTTGATAGTTTCATATTCTGTTTGATACAACATGACGTTCAATTTGGAAATTACTGTTCCATTTGTGACAACCTAAGCAACAATGGACACACCCATTCTAAATGAAACAGTTCACACTGGCCAAGTCATTTCACAAAACAAATTGACGGCATTCTTTTTCCATTATTTTTCACCTGCGAATAAACTGATCTGACCAATCAGATCACTGCATTTGGCAACAAGTGCGCTCGTTGTTCAAATAGAGCACCGGTAGTGAAAAGTCATGCATGTGCCCCACTGGCATGTACGAAAGTGGCCTTAACACAGCTTCAACTCCGGGGTCAAACCATGAAATTTGATATTTTTATTTTTCACAAAAAAATCTAACACTTTCTTTGTGTACTTTTGTTATTATAAGATTTCTCATCCAAAAATTTGGAATTTTGTGTCTTACTTTCACAATCCCCCTGGTGTTTATTCATTTCATTTACAATGAACATTAATTTGAAAATGATATGTTACATTTTCAAAAAGGAAACTGGACTCGTGCAACTTTAATCGGTCACCAAGGAGTACTGCCTGGATTAGCTAGGTCAAAGGTTAAGGAGAATACCTCAAAATACCTCCCTTTTCACATGTAACATGTAGCACCTAGGAGTTAAATCCGGATTGGTTTATTTACAACAGTTTTTTTCTGAGAAAATATTGGGTGACAGTGAATTCTTGGACACACAGATAGGCTTGTTCAACCCGTGTGTGACCTGGAACCACAGGCTCATTGTTGCTGGTGACACATTTAATGTTAGAATCACCAAGTCAGTTAAACAGCTGAACATCCCTTTTTCAAAAAGAAATTTGGTGCTGCTATATGACTACGAAAGCATGCGTGCTGATTTTTTACCTGTATTCCATACAGAATAGTTGTTCTTTTCAGTTATCTGTTTGCAGATAGAGGTAAAGGTGCAGGACCCCTGCCCAAAACAACCGCATTTGGCT
Source organism: Pundamilia nyererei (assembly GCF_000239375.1). Taxonomy (NCBI): domain Eukaryota; kingdom Metazoa; phylum Chordata; class Actinopteri; order Cichliformes; family Cichlidae; genus Pundamilia; species Pundamilia nyererei. The sequence goes on from NW_005187562.1 coordinate 351,974, forward strand.
GCCATGTGAGGACCATAACACACGGGCATGGATGCTCTATGATATGAGCGCGCTCACAATCACGAAACGCACATACATGCATATGTTCAGACGCAACCAGAACACACAGATTGAGCAGATAGTCGCTGCCACGTGGAAAGAGAGACTGAGGGTGAAGAGATAGTCGGGTACGAGAGTGAGCGAGGCAGAGAGAGAGAGATGGGGAGTGCTGCTGAGGTGATTAGACTCATCTGCAAGTCGCTGTCTTCCCAGATTTGGCTGCCATTCGTTAGGCCGTTTGTTTGTTTGTTGTTGTTTTTTTCAGGAGCAAAAAAATGTATAGACCAATGTGCCTGCTGCAGATAGCCAAAAACAATAACTGTGAACATTTGAAAAAGTGGGTCAGTACTGCTAAAGCAGTGCCAACGAGGTCAAAGAGCAAAAAACAGACGTTAGGCCATTAGATAAAAGACTGAAAGAGCCGAGTAAATAAATAAATAGAGGGCAACAGAGAGGTGGGCTGTTCATTTACGGAAATGATGAAACTGTAGCCTCATAAAGTTTAAATTCGAAATAGTACTTCACTTAAGGATTCACTGCACTATAAGATAATGAGCTTAATTTGTTTGATATATTTATCAAACAAAGCTATATTTAATAATATGTAGGGATGTAAGTGTAATTTTGCTATGAACAAATATGAAATTCTGAATAAACGTGAGAGAAAGAATGCCTCGTAAACAATAAATAACACTACAGTACAGCAGTGTCACATTTGCAAGCTGCAAACTGTAATTGGTGTTATTTTCCAATCATTCATATCAGGGAGTCACGCACAGCTACCGTTTATACTCTGCGCTCAGGTCTGTGCCACGCGCCTGTCTCTCTTTGTAATTTTCATAACAATCCGTCACACTGGAGACAAGCGTGATCCGAATCTTTGTATCAAACAGGGCCTTTATAGGTAACCACACACACATACACACGCAGACGCACAAACGCTGACATCCTCGCAGGCTTCTGGTGCTGGAGTGTGGTCAAATTTCTCAGCCTGACAGCAGGTTACCGACTTCCCAGCAACACCCCCCCTCCACCAAAAAAAAAAAACAAAAAAAACATGCCATACTCGCACACACGACAGACACTTCCTCTTAGAGCCCATTTTGTCTGCTTTCACACTGGCTCTGTCTAGGTTTTTTTTTTCATTACACACACAGACACATGTGAACACACACAAAGTAAGGCGTGACTGAAAAAAAATGATACGCTTTAGAAACTTGAAAGCAATTTTTTGACTCTATGAATCCAAGAATATGTAGAAACTGCTATGTTTACAATGGTTTGTGTGCGTCCCCGTGTGTGTGTGCGCGCGTGTGCTTGGAGTGGTCTGTTTGGGTTAGGGATTGAGAGTGTAGGGTCATGGTGCGGCTAACTTTTTGTCTTGACAACTTCTACTTAACTACAGTATCCCCACCCCACCTGCTTCCTCACACACACACAGGCGCACACACAAATTTGCTTGGCACAAAATGACATGTTTTCCCGCCCAGCCTTGGTCCAGCTTCCCCATTCACCTGGGTAAATAGAGCAGAAGGAAGGGCCTTTCAATAGGGCCCACCACACAGACCCACACACAAACACACGTGCGCACACCCGCTACATTCGCTACAGCCCCTCCCCTGCCATCACTTCCCAACACTGCAACTGGCCACGAACGCACATTTTAATTTATCCTTAATCCAACATGCGATAAAACACACACACTCGTCTCTCGTCTGTCCGCTCCATTGTTGTCTCTAAGCGATCCTGACAAGTCGATTCACAATGGCACGATCATGCCTGACTACCCTGATTTAGGACACTTGTCACAGGGGTGCCCCAACCATCAGTACAATCTGCCCTACATCCACCCTCCATTCCTCCAAAACACACTCACACAGCCCCTTCAGATACACACCCGTCCAGTGGGTGTGGTTCAAAGTAATGGGGTGAAAGTGGTGTGCGCGTGTGTGTTTCTGTGTGTCTATCTGCCTGCAAGTGTGATAATTGCACCAATGAGATAACAATCCTCAGACCTCAGGGTTGTTTGTGGTCTGCAGTCCAAAACACAGCCAGGCTGAAAAGGCAAATGCACAGACACACACACTCACACACACACACACACACACACACACACACACACACACACTGATAAGCACACACACACTTTCTCTTTGTATGTATAACACCTGTTATGAAACAAGCTGGTGGATAGAGTGGTGACTGTCACATTCTGACATCATCTTCAAAGTTAGACAGCTGAAGCAAGCAAATGCTCTGCTGTACACAGTAGGGTCTTTTTTTCCTCGCTTTGTAATCGTGTATGCATGTGTGTGTGTGTGTGTGTGTGTTAGAGAGACGAGCAGAGGACATATGGGCCAAAAATGCACGAAGAGGGAAACAAAACAAAGAAAAACAACGGCACAGCTGGCGATGAATGCATCGCACAGTTTTAGAGGACAGCGAGTAAGTGCAATGATTAATAACACAGTCAATAGGAATAATAACAGGAAACATGCATTAAAAAGCAACTTTTCAGCCTATCTGTTAATTACACACACTGGGGCATGTGTGTCTATCTATGAAATAACATACTTGTGGTGGCATACTTGTGTGGGGGATATTTTTTGCGACACTATGGGTCCCTTAATATTATTAGTATTACTTAAAGCCTGCAGCCTACCTGAGTATTGTCGCTGACCATGTCCACATCTTGGACCACAGTGTTCCCCATCTGCTAGCGGCTGCTTCCAGCAGGATAATGAACCACAAATTAAATCATCAAATCATCTCGAACATCTTGAAAATTATAATAAGTTCATTGTGCTCACATAGCCTCCATTGCCACCAGATCTAAATCCAATAGAGCACCTTTGGGATGTGGTGGATTAGGAGAATTAATGCAATTGTGAAGACAAAATGGATTCCATGCAACACTAGCACTAGCACTAGCAAACACTAGCAAAATGTGCCTAATAAAAGGGCTGGTGAGGTGTAAGTAGATGTGGTTTAAGGGCCCCTTTATACACACTGTGGCCTACCTGGCAAATGGCAACATATGACAAAAATGGTGTTTATGCCGTTGGTGCATTTCTGGATTTTTGTAACTTGGCGCGTTGTGTCATGCCCCCGTAGCTGGATTGAACACATGAGTGTAGGCGATCGAGTTCGCTTTTCCCACTGTTTTAACGATCTGCCAGTACAGAGGCTCCGAGATTCACGGATTATGCACAGGGAAATGTTGTAACAGTCGGAAATCCTATGACTACCACATGACTTCCTTGGATACTAATGACCTTCCTGATTTCAAAATCAAAATCCCATGATCCTTATGATCAATAACGGTCAGAAGCACTTTTTAGAAGAGCACCAGTTTTGTTTCAAAGTCCAATCTGTGGAGCAAGTAACACAAGTTTTAAGTCCTGACTTAAAGAATCAAAATCCTTTAATTTTTCACCTTTATTAAAACATACTAAAACACATTATTAAAACACCTAACATATTCTTTTTGACTTCCGAAAAAGTGAGGGAGCGTTATTTGTAACTTGCAGTTTTTGACTTCCGAAATAGTGAGTGAGCATTTTGTAACTTGCAGTTTTGGAATTCCGAAAAACTAAGGGAGCATTTTTGTAACTTGCAGTTTTGAATTCCGAAAAAGTGAGTGAGCATTTTTGTAACTTGTAATTTTTGTAATCACGAAGCTCATTTTTCCTCTAAGAAAGAAGCTCAATTTTCTTCCCTCTTTGCATCTACACTCAATTACTCATTAAAACTTTTTAAATGAGATGCTTCGCAAGGTCATTTTATTTACAGCGTGTTCCTTACTTAGCAGGACTTCTTCGGCACCTCACCTTCTTTGTACTGTCTGATGGTGGTAGGGGCATGGGGGCAAGGCTCAACTGAAGGAAGAAGAAAAATGTCACATTAAACACATTATACGGACAAGCTGGAGGAAACCTTACAATGTGTTACTTTTGTTTTTGGTAGTACAAACCACAGACTGGAAAATTGTCATGATGAAAGCTGATGTATTTTTTTTGTCATCACATGTCTTCCATGGAAGGTCACAGGAAGAGAACTAATGCTGACAAAGAATGTGCAAAACTGATTAAGTCTGCATCTGCAAGTGCTCATCCTTACTGTTATTAAATCCTAATAAGACTGACCTTTCCGCTTAAAATTTAGAATTAGCGCTGAAAATAGCTGTAAACGGCCAGTGGACAAAACCGTCATCTGTATCTGTCATCATAGTAAAGTTTCCTATAACAGGGAGAGTCCTCTAAAGATGAAAATTACAACATCTCAAGCATTGCTCCTTGTTGGTGTCATCCATACATCTTGTCTCCACTGGCTGCTGAGTGATGATGTTATCATAGGCGGGGGACTCTGAACAAACACTCTGGAGTATGTGGGCGTCTGTGATAAATGTACTCAGCAATGCAGACGGCAGGTTTTTAACACCTGTCCCCTTAAAGATAAGAGCAGCAGATACCAGGCTGGTGGAAAGGTGTGTTTCAGGGGGCTTATCTCAGCTGATGGATCTTGAAAGTTAATCAGCATGGATGCATGCTGCTCAGACTGATTTGTGTATACACATTGCTAAGCAGATTATGCAATTTAGGAAATTCAGTCGATTAGTCTATTTCTTTATGGGTTTCAAATTTTAAAATTGAAATTTGGGCAATTTTCCCCACTAGGATCATTTTCTCATGTACATCCACCTTGCTTTCAGAATTGCTACTAGATTGTTCCCCAGACCTCTGAGCACTCTGCTCTTCTCTTTTCACATAACTAAACTTTTGTGTAAAGTATTATTGCATGTGATGACACTATTTAGCTGGGAAAAAAATACACGATTACAAGACCTGAAAATCTGGTGTACGCAATGCGAGTTATCTATCTACCATCCAGAATGCCCACCTACAAAGAAAATCAAGGCTCACTTTCGATGCCATTTAATTTGAATGCACTCGTGACTAGCCACTCTATTCACACTCTGTTCGCTGCTAGCTAAACAGATTATGGCATCACATATAAACACCTTCAACCTTAGCACAGAGTCCTAATTGGAGCAGTTTCTCTATCTTCCAAGGTTGTCATGGCCCCAGAAAGCTTACCACCGTCACCCTGAAACTAAAGGCTGTCACATACATAGCTGAAGGACTAGCTAATTAACATTTGCCTTTGCTTAGGCACTGGGAATTTCTTGTCCTTCATATCCCAGACGGTAGTTTGGCTTCATCTAGAGTGAAAACACATCAAACTTTCTGAGATTTTCTACCCTTCATCCTGATGACAATGACGGGGGGGGCAAGATTGACAGTAAGGAGCTTTGATGGGGATTTTTCTGTTTTTATTAATGCAGGTGGTGCTGTATATAAATCAGAAGTGGCAAGAACTTTTCCAGAGACTTTCCTGAACTTGAACTTGAAATAAAGCAGGTAAAACTGTAGTCTTGAGAGCTTGAAAAGAAGGCACTTGACTTCTCAAGGTTTGAGAAGCGATTTTTCCACTCACCCAAGAGGCTTCAAACAACCGCAACACATGGGGGAGCATTTTTGTAACTTGGAATTTGCCCACCTCAACAGGACAAGACTCAGCTGTATCCCTGGGAGAAAGGATACCCTTTTAAGAATGCCAAAGTGTTTAAATTTTGAACCAAGAAGACAAATGGTTTGAGAGATGAGTAAAGGAGGTCATTTCTTTGCTGAGAATGACGATCGTTGAACAGAAGTAGTGGTTTACGACACCGGCTATCAGCCATCTACAATGTAGTACTGAGATCCCTTCCAGGCATTTTAACCCCCATTCACACCTTGCTTCAGGGGATCTCAACATGTCATGTGATGGTGGGGTGAGCCAGCTCCTCCCAGAGGTGGTAATGCCCACACCAGAGATGGTAATGCCCACACCTTTTTCACATCCTGGCTCATTTGATGACTCACATGCTTATTAGTGTATCATTTCCAAAGGGGAAAAACATCTACTAAGGTTTTATTACCTAGGACTCTCCACCAGTTCTGTAATGTCCACTTGATGTTAAAATTCCCACCTTTACAATATTGAAAAAGTGTTTTTAGCCTGGTGCAAAAGCAGTTTTAAACTCTTTTTTTGTCTTCCTTTTCAGTGGGACACTATACAAAGAGATCAATTATTGTGTTGTAATTCAATAACTCATCCATGTAGATACTGCAAGTTGGACTTCCTGAAAGAAATGCTGACACAGACTTGCTGTATATTAGATTTAACATCTATGAAATTTTGTGACCACTGGAGGTAGGTGGATTGATCCAAATATTGATAGTACTGGTATTGGGTCGATACTAGCACTATAATATTGATATTTTCAGTCTATCTTCCGTCCTCTAAGTTCAGCCCACTGGATTGTGTTTTTGGAAATGAAACAATATAACTCACACATGCGCTATGAAAGTTGTCTGAACCTTTTTGTGCTGACCGTCGCATGCTTCCAGGTCCAAACTGGATCCTGCCATGTGATTCCATTTGTCCTTAACCATTGGGAACTCTCGCGTTAACTTTTATTGAGTGGAAAAACGTTAGCGTTCATCCTCCAGCTTCACTGTGCTAACCATAGCTGCGTAGCTAGCCACCACGTAGCACATCATTCTATACCAACTTAGTTTCCTGTCTTCATTTATGTCGGAAGTGATAGCAGAGCTGTATGTTTAAATTTTAGCAGAGCTGTACATTTACATTTACATTCTTTCAGAAATCCCTCAGTTAGAACATGGTATATTATGTTTAGGTGGAAACTAGTGAGCTAACTTCCTGCTAACATCTAACTCCATCAAATATCATAAATTCTGTTTTCATGGATGCCTGGATGTTAAAATTAATTGTTACACCTGGTAAAGCAGCAACACTGATAATTTTATTAAAGATGAAAGAATTTAGACAGTTTTTAACTCTGAGTGATGCCGGAGTGTTTGTTTGACTTTAGGACCTGAAGCTTAGTTTGGACCCTGAAACGGTTAATGACCTCAGACTTAAAGACCGAATAGCGCATTTAAACAACAGAAGCTGATCTAAAGAACTTTAGAGGAAGGCACATTTACATTACACGTCCCCAGAAAACCAAGTTTCAAAATACAAGAAAACCTGAAAGGTGTGCTTTGTTGTAATTATTGTGGAAAGTAAAAATCACAGCGATTTAGTGGTCATTAAAATGTGTTCAGCTCATAAAAGATCACGCACAATGCTCTCCCCTACATAAGCTTGCCTTAATGAGTTAAAAGCCTTGGTATTGTTACCGGCAACGCTGGCCTTCTATTTGCTTGGTATGGGATACTAAAATTTGCAGTATTGCACAGTACTAGTTTCCACCACTGGTGGAAAAAAACCACTAAATAGAGTTAAGTTGAAAAAGTTAGTATCCAAGCATTTCATATCCAAACACGTTACGTAGCTCAAAATTGCAACTTACTTCAGAGAAACTCTTTTTTTTTTTTTTTTTAACTTTTTCTTTCTTTACATTTTTCCGTGGCACAAATGAACTTCCATACAGATCCATTCGAGGCTCTGAACTAAATCTTTTCAGTGATTGTACTGTTGGCGCTAACTAACAGCCAGGAAGTTTGTGCTTCAGATTTGGTGAGTGAAATTTGATTAATTTATCACTATGCCACTTAACGCTAATTGGCATATACTTGTGCGTTGCATGTATGTACACATGCATTATGTATCCAGCTTGCTAAGCATGTTCTCAAGTGTTAGCTCATAAATTAACACTCCAGCCAGAGCAGAGCCACAAAGCTAACACTGATATTTCAAAGTGCTGAGTTCAAAACCAGAAGGTGACATCACTGTGGCTGTGACATTCCGGTTTTTGCTGTTTTTGCTCCACTCAGAGAGAGGGTTTAAGTTTAAACAGAGAGTAAAATGGGCTAATATGCAATGCCTTAAAATAGGGCTGTTCGATATAACGATATATATCGGATGACGATATAAAAACGTCTATCGTTTCATTTTACGCTATCGTTTGTTTCGTGGTGTCGCAAAATAAACAGTTTACGGCAATATTTTTTCATCATTTTGATGGTCACTGTAGTGGCTATATTAATTTCTTAAAGTTCTCTCTTTCTCTTATATTTTATATAACCACACTATGGACGGACAAGCGCCTGGTTTTATGCTTTGTGGTTAGCAACAACATCGGTAACAGTATCGCGTGTCCGCTTGTTTATGTTCCACATAAACCTTTCACAATAAAGCTCAAGATCCTGCTGAGGCTTTTCAAAATAAACTGAATCACGTGAAATAGCAGATTATTTACGGATGAGAATTAAAAAAGGTGCTTAAAAATAAACCTTAGACTCAAACGTTAGAACAGGCTTTTCCCCGCAGCACGCCGTGTAATAAATACTCACAAAGAAAACGGCGGCCTTTACAACTTATGTCTAAAAATGTATAGTTTCATGCATCTGTTAAAACACTCGACTCCAGCTACATGACGCGCAGCTGGAAACACTTCACGCAAGTCGAGCTGCCCGAGATTCACAGAATATACAGAAAATGTTACATTTTTGTGATTTATATCGTAATCAGGACGATAGAATTCTTATATACAGCCCTACCTTAAAAGATGCAAAGTTTTACAGAATGAGGTAATTTGACTTGTTTTTGCTTCTTATAAAAGCAAACAGTGAGTGAGTGGGTTACAGTGAGTAATGTGTCGAGTTTTGTATTTAATACTGCAGTTACCAGTATCCACCAGAGGAAAAAATAGCATAACTTATTACAGATAAAAAGATGAAAAACTACAGTAATCACATTACATATTTAGTAGCACTTTAATGTAGCATGTTACTGTATTAAATTCAGTAGTTACAGTACTGTTACTGTTATGTACCGATCTTACGTGTGTTACAAAGGTTTTTCCATTATCTCGATGCCATCTGGATAGAAAGAAAAAATAAACAAAACTTTTTTTTCTTCCTGCGCTCTACTATTAGCTGATATTAGTTTGTGTGCTAGCGAGAGAAAATAGTGGTACAGCTTTTGTTGAGTGGAGATATGGCCATTACTTTAAATTTTGTTGCACAAAAAGGACAAGAGTGTGATGTCCAACTGCATCCAGGATAGAAAACACTCTCTCCAAGCATCTTTCGCAGACAGCATGCTAGCGCAAAACTAGTCAAGAAGAAACTGAGTGAATGTCGACCCCAGGCAAGCACCCAGAGCCTGAACTTCATCAGGTAACGAAAACAGTTATGAGCAGTGAGGCTCGCAGCAGTGTAGCCTCTATTACTACCTGTTCGTGTTTCCACAGTTGAATTTTCATCTTCAGTTTGTATTGTGGTTGTTGTGCCCCTATGTAAAAACTCAAAGAAATATTTTACGTGTATCCTCTGTAGAATAGTGTTGGTGTGTGGAACTTAGCTTAATTTTAATGAGTAACATAAAAGTAATGTAATGAGTAGTGTAACGAATTACTTTTAAGAACACTAGCACGCGATGTCCAAAACATTACTTTGTTTGAGTAACCACCCCAACACTGGCTTATAATGCAACATGGCAACATGAACATTAAATAGAATTTGTGGTTTGACACCGAGCGGCTCATTATCCTGCTCTCTCCCTCCACATTTCCTGTTACCATCAAATAAAGGTGACACCCCCCAGTATAAAGTAGTGCTGTAAGTAGTGCTTTGGTATTAATCCAAAACCCAATAATTAGAAATAAATACAGGGGGCGGTATTGCTGAAATTAGTACCAATACTTTTAACTTACAATGGCAGCATATGAAGGGGACAGCAGTGTGTTTTTAACTGTCTCTGCAGCACTTTGGGTCACCTTCTCTTCTTTAAATGCGCTATAGGCTATAAGTAATATAGGTGTGACAGTCAACACACAAAAAGTTGGAGGATAGAAATAGAATGTGGATCCTTTTGGGCTATTATTGATCCAAAACCAATACCAGCATTGGTATCGATACGATTGTTATTTGGATTGTTTTTAATATAGTCACTGATGAACCAGCATCTAAGTATATGTAATGTGTTTTTGATCCGAGACATGTACCACGATAAAGGTCGATGGGACTGTAAGTCACTATAGAGTTTAAGGTTATTACAGGTTAACTCATTTCCTTTCTCATTTTATTGAGCTCCAAAGCTAGCTGTATGCACACTCCGCTTTAATAACACTTGCTGTGTGCAAGTGGTGAAGGCAGAGGGTTTAAAATGTAGCTGCAGTGCTTCTATTGCTTCTTCTTTCTTTCTTTCTTTTTTTTTTTTACGTCACAAACTACTCCGTTACAATGTGAGCCTGACACCCAGGGCACACCTTTAAATATAACAATATAAAATATTTACCTTACCCAGCAGGTGTTTAAGTTGTAGAAGTCACACAAAAAAAGAAAAAGAAAGAAAACACAAGAGTGCATTACTTTCAAACCTTTTTATTTGTTGAGTTACACCATCTGACAACAGCTCGAGTAAAACCCAGGGACATTATACACACCTTGAAAATTTGCTTCACTCACACACACACACTCACAGGCAAAACCACAGGCTTCACAGTGTAGTTATCTGGATGCAACACTGGGGTAGTGTGACCAAACAACCAAGCAGAGGCGCCTTAGCTCATCAGCAGAAAAGG